>NC_069499.1:67054444-67284444 GCF_027579735.1 Bombina bombina
AGGATCTTCTGAATCAGATAGATCCTCAACAGAAGAGGATAAATTATTATGTTGCTGGTCATTTGAAATTTCATCAGCTAAATGATTAGTTTTAAAAGACCTTTTACGTTTATTAGAAGGTGGAAATGCAGACAAAGCCTTCAGAATAGAATCAGAAATTTTTTTAAAAAAATTTACAGGTATATCATGTACATTAGAAGTTGAAGGAACTGCAACTGGCAATGTACTATTACTGATGGAAACACTATCTGCATGTAAAAGTTTATCATGACAACTATTACAAATGACATTTGGTGGAATCATTTCTACACTTTTACAACAAATGCACTCAGCTTTGGTAGACCCGATGTCAGGCAGCAATGTTCCAGCAGAAACTTCTGAGACAGGATCAGATTGGGACATCTTGCTCAATGTAAGAGAAAAAACAACATATAAAGTATAATTATCTATTTCCTTATATGACAGTTTCAGGAATGGGAAAAAATGCAAAAGCATAGGCCTCTGATAGAGAAAAAAGCAAGAGGCAAACATCAATAGGGTATTGAAATAATGAAAAAAATTTGGCGCCAAGTATGACACACAATGTAACGTAAACTTTTTTGGCGCCAAAAATAACCGGAAATGACACACTTGCGTCACTAATGATGCCGCCATGTGAAAGGTCTCGGCGTCACGTATGATGCTGGAAATGACGAAGTTGTGTCATAAACGTATTTTTTCGCGCCAAAAAAATTTCCGCGCCAAGAATGACGCAATAAAGTTTAGCATTTGACGCACCCGCGGGCCCGCAATAGCAAAAAGTAGTCAATTGAAAAAAAAGACTAAACCCCAGATAAGAAATTTCTTAAAATGTTTAAATTCCCCAAATATGAAACTGACAGTCTGCTGAAGGAAATACATGAACCTGACTCATGGCAAATATAAGTACAATACATATATTTAGAACTTTATATAAATGCATAAAGTGCCAAACCATAGCTGAGGTGTCTTAAGTAATAAAAAACATACTTACCAAAAGACACCCATCCACATATAGCAGATAGCCAAACCAGTACTAAAACAGTTATTAGTAGAGGTAATGGTAAATTGAGAGTATATCGTCGATCTGAAAAGGGAGGTAGGAGATGAATCTCTACGACCGATAACAGAGAACCTATGAAATAGACCCCCGTTAGGGAAATCATTGTATTCAAATAAGGGATGCTCCCTTCACGTCCCTCTGACATTCAATGTACTCTGAGAGGAATCGGTCTTCAACAATGCTGAGAAGCGCATATAACCATAGCACAAACTTACTTCACCACCTCCATAGGAGGCAAAGTTTGTAAAACTGAATTGTGGGTGTGGTGAGGGGTGTATTTATAGGCATTTTGAGATTTGGGAAACTTTGCCCCTCCTGGTAGGATTGTATATCCCATATGTCACTAGCTCATGGACTCTTGCCAATTACATGAAAGAAAGATAAAATCCTGGGAATCCTAACTCTACTCCATGAGTAGCCCTTGGATTCGCACCAATAAAGATATTTACGCCATATCTTATGGTCGATCTTTCTAGTGACAGGCTTAAGTGCCTGAATCAAAGCATCAATGACCGAATCAGAGAACCCCCGCTTAGATAAAATCAAGCGTTCAATCTCCAAGCAGTCAGCTGTAGACTTCCAGTATTGGAACGGAACGAATTACTCCCATAGTAGAGATGTCTCTTACACAACGTAAGAACGCCTCTTTTTTTATCTGGTCTACAGACAGACAATCGCGAAAAAAGAAACCTCCCCCTTGGGAGAGAATTTTTGAATTCCAGTTGATACCCTTGGGACACGATTTCTAGTGTCCAGGGGTCCTGAACATCTCTTACCCAAGCCTGGGTCAAGAGAGAAAGTCTGCCCCCTACTAGATCCGGTCCCGGATCGGGGGCCACCCCTTCATGCTGTCTTGGGAGCAGCAGCGGGTTTCTTGGGTTGTTTACATTTGCTCCAAGCCTGGTTGGGTCTCCAGACAGACTTGGCTTGAGCAAAATTCCCTTCCTGTTTAGCGGAAGAAGCGGGGAGTCCTTTGAAATTCCGAAAGGAACGAAAATTATTTTGTTTACCCCTCAGTTTAACTGCTTTATCCTGAGGTAGGAGATGACCCTTACCTCCCGTAATGTCAGAAATGATTTATTTCAAGTCAGGCCCGAATAGGGTTTTTCCTTTGAAAGGAATAGCCAAAAGCTTTGACTTAGATGACACATCAGCAGACCAAGACTTTAAACATAACGCTCTACGCGCTAAAATGGCAAATCCGGCATTCTTAGCCGCCAATTTGGCAATCTGAAAGGCGGCATCCGTAATAAAAGAATTAGCCAGCTTAAGAGCCTTAATTCTATCTAAAATTTCCTCTAAAGGAGTTTCAGTCTTAAGAGACTCTAAGGCGTCAAACCAGAAGGCCGCCGCAGTTGTAACTGGCACAATGCAGGCCGTCGGTTGTAAAAGAAAACCCTGATGAATAAATAACTTTTTTAGAAGACCCTCCAACTTTTTATCCATAGGGTATTTGAAAGCACAACTGTCCTCAATAGGAATAGTAGTATGCTTAGCCAGGGTAGATATAGCTCCCTCCACCTTAGGGACTGTTTCCATCTTACACAATTTCTCTGGTGGAACCACAATAAAGTCACAGTCATCCAGAGTCGCTAAAACCTCCCGAAGTAACAGGCGGAGGTGTTCAAGCTTAAATCTGAAGGACATTACGTCCAAGTCCGTCTGAGGTAACACACTTCCCGAGTCGGAAAGTTCCCCCTCAGACAGAAGTTCCCTGACCCCCAATTCAGATCCCTGTGAGGGTACATCGGAAATAGCCATCAAAGCATCAGAAGTCGCAGGAATCAGAGTGGCCTCTGTCCTGCTGCGTCTGCCCTGCAACACTGGCAACTTAGATAAAACCTCTGTAAGGTTAGATGACATAACTGCAGCCATATCCTGCAGAGCAAATGAAGTGGACGCGGTTGAAGAACACGTGTCGCTTGGGTGGGCGTTAAAAGTTGTGATGCTTGGGGAGAAAGTAGCAGCATACCCTGATTCTCATCAGTCTGAGAAGCATCCTTAGACATATTTGCATTAAAGAAAATCTCTTCTTTACATTGTAAGGCCCTTTCAGTACATGAGGGGCAAAAAGTAAGAGGGGGTTCCACATTGGCATCTAAACACATAGAAAATGTACTTTCCTGAATAGTCGTTCTTTACTTGATATATTGTGAAATCATATACTCAAAATTTTTGACTAAAAAGTGTACTGCGCCTTTAAAAAAAAAAAAAAACGCAACAATTTTTCTGTTATCAGTCAAAACAACGTTTGAAGCAATAAAAAATGCCATTATGTGCCCAAATTAACTTAACAATATTGCTCCGCTTGTTTGGTAATGTTATATATCAATTTTAGGCCCCTGCACCTCGCCAGAGCTCTGCTGCGGTGCCTACCTGCCCCCAGATCACACTGATCCTGCTGAGTAGCACTCCCAAGTCTCTCTGTACCCCTTCGTGTACAAAACGACTTAGGCCCCCACTGGAGCCCAGGACCTTGCTGCCGATCAAGATGAATACTGCGCGGCTGAGCGCGCAAAATTAGGCCCCGCCCACCGTGGGCGTAACTCGAGCCGTACTGAGACCCGCATGGGAAGAAAAACCAACATGTCAGTTTCCCAACTTATCTTGCTCAAAATGCCATGTGCCCCTCTATACACACACTTTAATAATAAAAGCGCAACATCATTGAAAATTGCTCTCTCTCAAGCCAGTTATAGTGACATAATAACGACAGCCCTTAGGCAGCAAACTGCATCTCCCAGGATCAGCCCACACAGAATTTGCATAAGTGAAACACCAAACACACTGATAAGTAATCAATATAAAAGGGAATTCCAGGTACACCATTTCCATTCATATAGTGCATACTGATTACCCCTCCCCAGATAGGGAATAATGTCAGCCTGTTCTGATGTATCTAGTCTCCCCAGAAACAAATGACTGAACATACCTTAATGCTGCTTGTAGCACGACACGGTTCTCCACACTGAAGATATTTCTTTACACTACCTTCAACAGCTCTGTGGAAACCAGCAGGATCTTAGATAATGTTCGCTAAGATCATCAACATCAGGACAGAAAAATAAGATGTCTCCACTCCTCTTGGGAATTAATTGACTGACTATTTCTCCCTGAGAAAAATAGTACTCACTGGCACCATTTTAAAATAAAAAAAATCTTGATTAAAGAATCTAAACTAACACCTCACTTTACCTCTTCCTATCACTAACACAGGCAAAGAGAATGACTGGGGTGGGAGGGAAGGGAGGAGCTATATATACAGCTCTGCTGTGGTGCTCTTTGCCACTTCCTGCTGACCAGGAGGCGTAATCCCATAAGGATGAAATTCGTGGACTCGTCATATCTTGTAAAAGAAAAAGCCTCCAGTTCCTATAAATTCTTGGGCTGTCTTGCATGAACTGCACGTTTGAGATCTCCCCAGAGTGGCTCAATGATATTGAAGTCAGGAGACTGAGATGGCCACTCCAGAATCTTCAGTTTATTCTGCTGTAGTCAATGACAGGTCGACTTGGCCTTGTGTTTAAGATCATTGTCATGTTGGATTGTCTAAGTACGTCCCATGCGCAGCTTCCGGGCTGATGAATGCAAATTTTCCTCCAGTATTTCTTGCCATCAATTCTGACCAAAATTTCCTGTTCCTTTGTAGCTCACACATCCCCAAAACATCAGCGATCCACCTCCGTGTTTCACAGTAGGAATGGTGTACCTTTCATCATAGCCTTGTTGACTCCTCTCCAAATGTAGCGTTTATGATTGTGGCCAAAAAGCTAAATTTTGGTCTCATCACTCCAAATTACTTTGTGCCATAAGTTTTGAGGCTTGTCTCTGTGCTGTTGGCGTATTGTAAGCGGGATACTTTGTGGCATTTGCGTAGTAATAGCTTTCTTCTGGAGACTCGAGCATGCACCCCATCTTTCTTCAAGTGCCTCCTTATTGTGCATCTTGAAACAGCCACACCACATGTTTTCAGAGAGTCCTGTATTTCACCTGAAGTTATTTGTGGGGTTTTCTTTGCATCCCGAACAATTTTCCTGGCAGTTGTGGTTAAAATTTTAGTTGGTCTACCTGACCGTGGTTTGGTTTCAACAGAACACCTCATTTTCAACTTCTTGATTAGAGTTTGAACACTGCTGATTGGCATTCTCAATTCCTTGGATATCTTTTTATATCCCTTTCCTGGGATATAAAAATCCAGAAACGTCAGTGCAGCACTGGATGAAAGATGCAAGGGTCTGTCAGGAGTCCAGAAACTCATTGACCTTTTATACACACACACACACACACACACTAATTACAAGCAAACAGATCACAGGTGAGGATGGTTACCTTTAATAGCCATTCAAATCCCTTTGTGTCAACTTGTGTGCATGTTATCAGGCCAAAATCACCAGGGTATGTAAACTTTTGATCAGGGTCATTTGGGTAGTTTCTGTTGTCATTGTAATTTAAAAAGAGTAAACACAGTTGATTGATAATAAATGGCCTCAGCCAATCACTAACCATGAGTGAAAGAAAAGTTTTTGTGTTATCATTCATATTCTCTGAAAAATGGCCAATAAATCATAAATTCTGCCAGGGTATGTAAACTTATGAGCGCAAATATAACATAATTTATGCTTACCTGATAAATTCCTTTCTCCTGTAGTGTAGTCAGTCCACGGGTCATCCATTACTTATGGAATATTTCTCTTCCTAACAGGAAACTGCAAGAGAATTACCAAGCAGAGCTTGCTATATAGCTCCTCCCCTCACCTGTCATACTCAGTCATTCGACCAAGCATACGAGAAAGGAGGAACCATAGGGTACAGTGGTGACTGGAGTTTAATTAAAATTTAGACCTGCTGTAAAAACAGGGCGGGCCGTGGACTGACTACACTACAGGAGAAAGGAATTTATCAGGTAAGCATAAATTATGTTTTCTCCTGTTAAGTGTAGTCAGTCCACGGGTCATCCATTACTTATGGAATACCAATACCAAAGCTAAAGTACACGGATGAAGGGAGGGACAAGGCAGGAACATTAAACAGAAGGAACCACTGCCTGAAGTACCTTTCTCCCAAACACAGCCTCCGAGGAAGCAAAAGTGGCAAAAGTGTCAAATTTGTAAAATTTTGAAAAAGTGTGAAGCGAAGACCAAGTCGCAGCCTTGCAAATCTGTTCAACAGAGGCCTCATTTTTAAAGGCCCAGGTGGAAGCCACAGCTCTAGTAGAATGAGCTGTAATCCTTTCAGGAGGCTGCTGTCCAGCAGTCTCATAGGCTAATCGTATTATGCTACGAAGCCAAAAAGAGAGAGAGGTAGTCGAAGCCTTTTGACCTCTCCTCTGTCCAGAGTAAACGACAAACAGGGAAGAAGTTTGACTAAAATCCTTAGTTGCCTGCAAATAGAATTTCAGGGCACGGACTACGTCCAGATTATGCAAAAGTCGTTCCTTCTTTGAAGAAGGGTTAGGACACAGAGATGGAACAACAATCTCTTGATTGATATCCTTGTTAGTAACTACCTTAGGTAAGAACCCAGGTTTAGTACGCAGAACTACCTTGTCTGAATGGAAAATCAGATAAGGAGAATCACAATGTAAGGCAGATAACTCAGAGACTCTCCGAGCCGAGGAAATAGCCATCAAAAACAGAACTTTCCAAGATAACAACTTGATATCAATGGAATGAAGGGGTTCAAATGGAACGCCTTGAAGAACATTAAGAACTAAGTTTAAGCTCCACGGCGGAGCAACAGACTTAAACACAGGGTTAATCCTAGTTAAAGCCTGACAGAAAGCCTGAACGTCTGGAACTTCAGCCAGACGTTTGTGTAGAAGAATAGACAGAGCAGAAATCTGTCCCTTTAACGAACTAGTAGATAAGCCCTTTTCTAAACCCTCTTGTAGAAAGGACAATATTCTTGGAATCCTAACCTTACTCCATGAGTAACTCTTGGATTCGCACCAATGTAAATATTTACGCCATATTTTATGGTAAATTTGTCTGGTAACAGGTTTCCTAGCCTGTATTAAGGTATCAATAACCGACTCCGAGAAACCACGCTTTGATAGAATCAAGCGTTCAATCTCCATGCAGTCAGCCTCAGAGAAATTAGATTTGGATGTTTGAAAGGACCCTGAATTAGAAGGTCCTGTCTCAGAGGCAGAGACCACGGTGGACAGGACGACATGTCCACTAGGTCTGCATACCAGGTCCTGCGTGGCCACGCAGGCGCTATCAGAATCACCGAAGCTCTCTCCTGTTTGATCTTGGCAATCAAACGAGGAAGCATTGGGAATGGTGGAAACACATAAGCCATGTTGAAGACCCAAGGGGCTGTCAGAGCATCTATCAGCACCGCTCCCGGGTCCCTGGACCTGGATCCGTAACAAGGAAGCTTGGCGTTCTGACGAGACGCCATGAGATCCAGATCTGGTTTGCCCCAACGACGAACCAGTTGAGCAAAGACCTCCGGATGAAGTTCCCACTCTCCCGGATGAAAAGTCTGGCGACTTAGAAAATCCGCCTCCCAGTTCTCCACGCCTGGGATGTAGATCGCTGACAGGTGGCAAGAGTGAGACTCTGCCCAGCGAATTATCTTTGAGACTTCCAACATCGCTAGGGAACTTCTGGTTCCCCCTTGATGGTTGATGTAAGCCACAGTCGTGATGTTGTCTGACTGAAATCTGATGAACCTCAGAGTTGCTAACTGAGGCCAAGCTAGGAGAGCATTGAATATTGCTCTTAACTCCAGAATATTTATTGGGAGGAGTTTTCAGGGAATTCCAGACTGCTCCCCAGCCTAGATGGCTGGCGTCTGTTGTTACAATCGTCCAATCTGGCCTGCGAAAGGTCATCCCCTTGGACAGATGTGGCCGAGAAAGCCACCATAGAAGAGAATCTCTGGTCTCTTGATCCAGATTTAGAAGGGGGGACAAATCTGAGTAATCCCCGTTCCACTGACTTGCACACTTGAGCATGCACAATTGCAGCGGTCTGAGATGCAGGCGCGCAAATGGTACTATGTCCATTGCCGCTACCATTAAGCCGATTACTTCCATGCACTGAGCTACTGACGGGTGTGGAATGGAGTGAAGGACACGGCAAGCATTTAGAAGTTTTAATAACCTGGCCTCTGTCAGGTAAATTTTCATCTCTACAGAATCTATAAGAGTCCCTAGAAAGGGAACTCTTGTAAGTGGTAATAGAGAACTCTTTTCCACGTTCACCTTCCACCCATGCGACCTCAGAAATGCCAGAACTATCTCTGTATGAGACTTGGCAGTTTGAAAACTTGACGCTTGTATCAGAATGTCGTCTAGGTACGGAGTCACCGCTATGCCTCGCGGTCTTAGTACCGCCAGAAGTGATGCTAGAATTTTTGTAAAGATTCTTGGAGCCGTAGCTAATCCGAAGGGAAGAGCTACAAACTGGTAATGCCTGTCTAGGAAGGCAAATCTCAAATACCGGTAATGGTCCTTGTGAATCGGTATGTGAAGGTAGGCATCCTTTAGGTCCACCGTGGTCATGTACTGACCCTCTTGGATCATGGGAAGGATGGTTCGAATAGTCTCCATTTTGAATGATGGAACTCTTAGAAATTTGTTTAGGATTTTTAAGTCCAAGATTGGTCTGAAGGTTCCCTCTTTTTTGGGAACCACAAATAGATTTGAATAGAATCCCTGCCCGTGTTCCGTCCGCGGAACTGGGTGGACTACCCCCATTAGTAAGAGGTCTTGTACAGAGCGTAGAAACGCCTCTTTCTTTGTTTGGTTTGCTGATAACCTTGAAAGATGAAATCTCCCCCGTGGAGGAGAAGTCTTGAAGTCCAGGAGATATCCCTGGGATATGATCTCCAACGCCCAGGGATCCTGGACATCTCTTGCCCAAGCCTGGGCGAAGAGAGAAAGTCTGCCCCCCACTAGATCCGTTTCCGGATAGGGGGCCCTCTCTTCATGCTGTCTTGGGGGCAGCAGCAGGTTTCTTGGCCTGCTTGCCCCTGTTCCAGGACTGGTTAACTTTCCAGCCCTGCCTGTAACGAGCAACAGCTCCTTCCTGCTTTGGAGCGGAGGAAGTTGATGCTGCTCCTGCCTTGAAGTTACGAAAGGCATGAAAATTAGACTGTTTGGCCTTTGATTTGGCCCTGTCCTGAGGTAGAGCATGGCCCTTACCTCCCGTAATGTCAGCAATAATTTCTTTCAAGCCGGGCCCGAATAAGGTCTGCCCTTTGAAAGGAATATTAAGCAATTTAGATTTAGAAGTCACGTCAGCTGACCAGGATTTAAGCCATAGTGCTCTGCGCGCTTGGATGGCGAATCCGGAGTTCTTAGCCGTAAGTTTGGTTAAATGCACAACGGCATCAGAAACAAATGCGTTAGCTAGCTTAAGTGTTTTAAGCTTGTTCATTATTTCATCCATTGGAGCTGAGCGAATGGCCTCTTCCAGAGACTCAAACCAGAATGCTGCCGCAGCAGTGACAGGCGCAATGCATGCAAGGGGCTGTAAAATAAAACCTTGTTGAACAAACATTTTCTTAAGGTAACCCTCTAATTTTTTATCCATTGGATCTGAAAAGGCACAACTATCCTCCACCCGGATAGTGGTACGCTTAGCTAAAGTAGAAACTGCTCCCTCCACCTTAGGGACCGTCTGCCATAAGTCTCGTGTGGTGGCGTCAATAGGAAACATTTTCCTAAATATGGGAGGAGGGGTAAAAGGCACACCAGGTCTATCCCACTCCTTGCTAATAATCTCTGTAAGCCTTTTTGGTATAGGAAATACGTCAGTACACACCGGCACCGCATAGTATTTATCCAACCTACATAATTTCTCTGGAATTGCAACCGTGTTACAATCATTCAGAGCCGCTAATACCTCCCCTAGCAATGTGCGGAGGTTCTCTAGCTTAAATTTAAAATTGGAAATCTCTGAATCCAGTCTCCCTGGATCAGATCCGTCACCCACAGAATGAAGCTCTCCGTCCTCACGTTCTGCAAACTGTGACGCAGTATCTGACATGGCTCTCATCTCATCCGCGCGCTCTATCCTTAACCCAGAGCTATCGCGCTTGCCTCTTAAATCTGGCAACTTAGATAATACTTCTGTCATAATAGTAGCCATGTCTTGCAAAGTGATTTGTAAGGGACTCCCTGATGTACTTGGCGCCACAAAATCACGCACCACCTGAGCGGGAGGCGCAGGTACTGACACGTGAGGAGAGTTAGACGGCATAACTTCCCCCTCGTCGTCTGGTGATAATTTCTTTACATGTAAAGATTGACTTTTATTCAAAGTAGCATCAATGCAATTGGTACACAAATTTCTATTGGGCTCCACATTGGCCTTTAAACATAGTGAACAAAGAGATTCATCTAAGTCAGACATGTTTAAACAAACTAGCAATGAGACCAGCAAGCTTGGAAATACTTTTCAAAATTAATTTACAAGCAATATAAAAAACGTTACTGTGCCTTTAAGAAGCACAGAAAAACTGACACAGTTTAAATAACAATGAACAAAAATAGTTATAGCAACCAAATTTTCACAGTAAATGTATTAAGTTAGCAAAGGATTGCACCCACCAGCAAATGGATGATTAACCCCTTAGTACCCAAAAACGGATAACAATTATATAATTAACGTTTTTCTCACAGTCAAATACACTGTCACAGGACTACTGTGACTGATTACCTCCCTCAAAATGGATTTTGAAGACCCCTGAGCTCTCTAGAGACGATCTGGATCATGGAGGATGAAGTAGACAGATTGTGACTGAATTTTTACTGCGCAAAAAAGCGCTAAAATAGGCCCCTCCCACTCATATTACAACAGTGGGGAAGCTCAGAAACTGTTTCTATGCAGAAAACAAAAATGGCCATGTGGTAAAAATCAAGCCCCAATAAGTTTTATCACCAAGTACCTCACAAAAAACGGTTAACATGCCAGTAAACGTTTTAAACATACATTTGAAAAGTTATGTATTATTATTAATAAGCCTGCTACCAGTCGCATTTACTGCAGTTAAGGCTCATACATTATTTCAGTATTTACAGTATTTTCAGAGTCAATTCCATTCCTTAGAAAATACATTCAGTGCACACACACACACACATCAGCCTGATACCAGTCGCTATCACTGCATTTAAGGCTGAACTTACTTTACAATGGCATCAGCAGTATTTTCTCAGTCAATTCCATTCCTCAGAAAATAATTTACTGCACATACCTATTTGTTGCAGGGGGGGCCTGCATGCTATTCCCCTTCTCTGAAGTTACCTCACTTTTCCTCAGATAAGAAACAGCCAGTGGGTCTTAGTTACGTCTGCTAAGGCCATAGAAAAAAACCCAGGCAGATTCTTCTTCTAAAGCTGCCTGAGAATAAACAGCACACTCCAGTGCCATTTAAAAATAACAAACTTTTGATTGTAGAAATAAAACTAAGTTAAAAAACACCACAGATCTCTCACAGCTTCCTATCTGTTAGGCTGCAAGAGAATGACTGAGTATGACAGGTTAGGGGAGGAGCTATATAGCAAGCTCTGCTGGGTAATTCTCTTGCAGTTTCCTGTTAGGAAGAGAAATATTCCATAAGTAATGGATGACCCGTGGACTGACTACACTTAACAGGAGAAATATATATATATATATATATATATATATATATATATATATATACACATACATACATACATACACACACACACACCTTTTCGTGATCTATTAGTGTTTTTCCGCAATACATTTTTAGACCTCAACATTTGATAAAAAAAAGCTAAAGTACACTTTTAAGAAGATGGACAGAAATGCCTACTTGCCACCAATGTTCATCTTCTCCTTGTGGCTTCTTTGGAGTTACTCCAGTCCTGAACCACAGGTTACCACTGGAATCCAGAGTCCACACAGTCTCTTGATCCCCAAGAGTCACACACACTGGTTCCAAAGCTTGTCGTTCACTACAACAATGAAAGTACAACATATGAATGCACACATTATCTCAGTTGGTTAATAGCAAGTTACAAAAGGAATGAAAATTGTTCTATTAAATATTTCCACCAAACAGCATATACAGTTTTCTATAAAATTTTATACTTAAAAGTGACATACTAAAAATGAAATGTAAACAATTTTCAGTAAAAGCACTTTTGCAATATACCTCTGAACAAAAATGCTACTAAAAACTATCATGTGTTTCATGAACATTTACACATATGCAGATTCTGCAACCTCAATCAAAAGTGCATCATTTAAAAGAGTAAGCGCTGGTGTGTTTTACGTCAGCAATGACAATCTACATCATACATGCATGTCCAGCATTTGAATCAGTACAAAATGCATGAGCAGCAAGTGTGTGTAGTTGCCTATACAGTGAAAGTGGTTACTATATGCAATTTTGGTAACTGAAGTATACTGCAAATATTGAAATGCACACATGCAAATTTTAGTTTTAATAAATAAAATTGACAAAAATGAATTGCTCATTACATTATCACTTGGAAAAAATTATCTAAAATTCCTTGGCATATCAATCTCCACATTGTCTATACGCTAGATCAAGTTCTGCCCTCCTTTGGAGACATGATACATTTAAGAGTTTTGCCACAAAACATTATCAATACTTTTCGCTTCATTTAAAAAAAAAAAAAAGACAACCTAAAAGCTCTGTAAAGAAGACTACTGAGTGGTCTATGATTTTATGCCTCAGATATCAGAAAAGTACTTCAATTCTACTGTTGAGGGCAGATACACACCTGATGCCCCATAACCCATTACAAACTAGTATGTTTTTATCAACTCTATGTGTTTTTAAACAATTTTCTTGTGAAACTTTTGTTAATTTAAAGGGATATTAAACCCAAATTTTGTCTTTCGTGGTTCAGATAGAGCGTGTTATTTTAAGCAACTTTTCTCCTATTAACTTTTCTTTGTTCTCTTTGTATCTTTATTTTATAAATAAATAGTTATTACAACCATTATTTATTTGTAATTCACCAACACATTCAAAAGCACTATACATACATAAGTCCTCTCATTGTTCACTTCCTCCAACTGCTCATATTTGTTTAACAGCATATCTTCAGATCCTCTGCCTCTCAGCACCACAGGGCTATGTCTTGCGTCTGTTGCTTTTATCAATATATACATAGTCCTTTGAAAAATATATATCCTTTTGGTTCTAGTACCAACTCCATACTGATGCCAAATTTCCTGCTTTCTCTGCTCCTTTCCACAACCAAGAATGTCTCTACAATTTTATTCTGGACTTACCACTATCTCCAGCTCAAGCTGTCAAAAACAGCTTCTTCTGAGTTCCCTGTCTCAGAGACAACCTACACCAGATATCTCTCTTACCGTTGTTGAATATGCAACACTGGATTCTGTACTCTCCTTCGCTCTACATACACTGACCAAATTCTGATGTGCATTGCAATGGCTACCCATATGCAACCCATAATCCAATTAAAAATGCTGACCCCAACATATAACGCTCACAGCATCACACCTATATTTCTGCACTTATCTCTAAATATTTCCTGAACCACCCCCTTTTATTAACCGCTGACCTATGTTGATCAGTTCTCATCATTATACCTTCCTTCTCCAGACACTAAGACTTCTCATTGCTGTTCCTACTCTCTGGAAATGTGACCCTGCACCATTCTGTTCATCTTTGTCCTAACCTACAAAATAAGCCATGAACCGTCTTGTTTCAGTGTGACAGTTCAAGTGTCACACTCATCATTGATAATCACAAGCTAAGCAAACTTGATTTTTGTTCTTCCTTCCTTTCTTCTTACGGCGTAGATGTCTGTTTGGGAGAAAGCCTCTCCTGTAGCTTACAATATATAGTTATGCATTCAAATTTAATATCTTTATAAAACTGATATTAGGACTTATACTTTTTGTTGTAGGTTATGTATTTCAACTCCCGGCAGAATGAAATGCATATAGGTTTACATGCATTTAGTATACAAATGTATACAAAAAGACTATGGATCACTATAAACATGTAAGTGGCACCATCTTCACTAACAGGCCCGACTCATGAAATATGTCTTGAGGTATAGATAAAGAATACCCACTTGAAATCTGCTGCAGTTAAAATATGGTATATTTGATATGATAAAAATGGCTTTCTCTTCCTAAGATAGGGAGAGTCCACAGCTTGATTCCTTTCTGTTGGGAAATACAACACCTGGCCACCAGGAGGAGGCAAAGACACCCCAGTCAAATGTTTAAATATCCCTCCCACTTCCTCATTACCCCAGTCATTCTTTGCCTTTTGTCTAGTTAGGAGGTAGCAGAGAAGTGTCAGAAGAATCAGAGAGTCCTGAAAAAGGGTATCTGCCCTTTGAGATAGGACTGAAGTTTTAAGAAGTCATGTCAACCTCTCAGTGAGAATATTGATGAAAGTTAGGGTCTGGAGATGCCGGGAAAGTTTTTCTGCAAAACCATCCAGACTACTGCTAACCGCTCCTAAGCAATCAGTGTTGACGAGTTTCACTGCCTGCTTTCTCTCACTCATGTCAATGTCAGGAGCGCTGTTATAAGACTGTCATACTTGAGAGGCTGTGTTCTGTTCCACAGCATAAATCCTGGAGGTAAGATTGTTTAAATTTTTACACATAAAACGCTATGACAGGGTCACAGTGTGGCTCCTTTATACCTTGATAGGATCCAGGGTTAATATCCTCTGAAGGGGGTTTATTGAACAGTTGGGGTTAATTAATCAGTGTATTAATTATTTACATGCTGCTTTGAATTATTTTTTCCTGGGCTGATAAGACTATTTTTGGCTGGAACAAACAGGTGTCACTTTTAAGTTTCACAGCTCCTATTACTTGCTGTACTTGTAATAATAGGGAAGTACTGTCTTGCGCTCCATGTGACCGGGTTTGATCTATGTTAATTTTCTCCATTCTGGCTAATACTTGAACCTGAGGAGAGCGTTTCTTCTGTTAACTGTCTGGGTCTAGGAGATGGTGAGTGTCCCAGCCATTGGGATTATAAAGGTGCAGTTTTCTATAATAAATAAAAAAAATGTTTTGTCCTTCTGGTATAACCTGAGCTATGGAGGACTCTGACATGTTAGAAGGTACACCTTCTGTACTAAATCATACCTGTTTATATTGTGAGGAGGCTGTGATTTTCCCACCCACTCAATTATGTTTCACATGCCTTAACCCCCTTTATAAAGTCTAAGAAGGGAGACAAGCCTGCTACTATCCTGTCTACATTATCCACTCCACATGCAGTAGCACGTGCATTACCCCGCTCTAAGAAACACAAGAGAAAGGTTAAACGTAGCTCTCCTGACCCGGAGTCATCTAAATATTTATCGGATTTAGCTATTATGTCCCAGTTATCTGATGAGTTAACCTCTTTAACTTCAGAGGGTGAACTTTTTTGGAGTCCTTAGCGTCTTAAGTCTCCTGTTGCGGAGGAACCGTCCTTTAGATTTAAAATTGAGCACTTGCGGTTTTTATTAAAAGGAGGTTCTGTCTACATTAGAGGTTCCAGAGGCGACGCTGCCTGAAGAACCTATGATACCTAAATTAGACAGTTTACGAAGACAGGAAAGTTCCTTTGACTTTTCCTGTGCCGGTTAAGATGGCGAACATTATTAAGAACGAATGGGAAAGAATTGGTCAACTTTTAAAAAGTTGTTCCTGGTCCCGGACTCTCAACTGGATTTGTGGGGCTTTATTCCTAAGGCGGATGGTGACATCTCTACGCTTGCTAAAAACATACCACTATACCTCTTGGAGATAGTTCTTCGTTCAGAGAGCCGATGGAAAAGATAATGGAAACCTTTCTGAGAAAGATGTTTCAACATACAGGATTTTTGTTTCAACCGGAAGCTGCAGTTGCTGTGGTTGCCAGAGCGGCTACCTACTAGTGTGACTCTTTGTCAGAAATCATTGAGGTGGAGTCTACCCTCAAGGATATTCAAGACAGAATTAAAGCTCTGAGAATTCCTAATTATTTTTATCTGTGATGCGAACATGCAAATTATTCGCCTAAATGCAAAGGCCTCTGGCTTTGCGGTCCTAGCCCGCAGGGCGCTCTGCTTGAAGTCTTGGTCTGCAGATATGACTTCTAAGTCTAGACTCCTTTCTCTTCCCTTCAAGGGAAAGTTTTTAATTTTGTCCAAGCCTGGACTCCATTATTTCTATGGTTACCGGAGGCAAGGGTGCCTTCCTACCGCAAGATTAGAAAAACAAATCTAAAAAAAGACAATCTTTTCGTTTTCGTTCTGACAAATCCCAACGACAACAATCCTCCTCCAAGGCCGAGCAACCCAAGAGTACTTGGAAGCCGGCTCAATCCTAGAATAAATCCGAGCAGAATAAGAAGCCCGCCGAAAACAAAATCGGCATGAAGGGGTGCCCCCCCATCCGGGATCGAATCGTCTAGGGAGCAGACTTTCTCTTTTATCAGACGCCTGGTTCAAGGACGTACAGGGTCCGTGGGTCCTGGAGGTGGTAACTCAGGGATACAATATAAGCTTCAAATCTAATCCACCAAGGGGCATATTCCTTCTCTCGCAACTGTCTACACCAGACCAGAAAAGAGGAATGCTTTTCTAAGGTGCGTTTGGGATCTATCCTCCTTAGTAGTTTTCTCTTGTTAAGTGTGTTCAGTCCACGGGTCATCCATTACTTATGGGATATATTCTCCTTCCCTACAGGAAGTTGCAAGAGGATCACCCAAGCAGAGCTGCTATATAGCTCCTCCCCTCACATGTCATATCCAGTCATTCTCTTGCAACCCTCAACAAAGAAGGAGGTCGCGAGAGGAGCTGGAGTTTTTACTTAACTATTATTCAATCAAAAGTTTGTTATTTTAAATGGCACCGGAGTGTGCTGTTTTTCTATCTCAGGCAGTATTTGGAAGAAGAAACTGCCTGCGTTTTTTATCTATGATCTTAGCAGGCGTAACTAAGATCCACTGGCTGTTCTCAACATTCTGAGGAGTGGGGTAACTTCAGAAACTGGGAATAGCATGCGGGGTCCTCCGCAAATGAGGTATGTGCAGTACTTTATTTTCTGGGAATGGAATTGACTAAGAAAATACTGCTGTTACCGTATGATGGAAGTACAGCCTTAAATGCAGTAGTAGCAACTGGTATCAGGCTGATAAATGTATGCGCAGTCGAGTTATATTCTAGGGACTAGAATTTGACTGAGAAAATACTGTTAACACTGAAATAATACTTAAGCCTTCTCTGCAGTGGTAGCGACTGGTAGCAGGCTTAGTGATAGCTTTGCATGACATTGAAAAAAAAATTTTTTAATAAAACGTTTACTGGCATGTTATTCGTTTTTGTGAGGTACTTTGGTGATAAATCGCTTTGGGCATGATTTTTTTCCACATGGCTAACATATTTTTCTGCATGGAAACCGTTATATCAGGGCTCCCACTGTTGTGATTGGAGTGGGAGGGCCCTTGTTTTAGCGCCTTGTTGCGCAGTTAAAATTATTGCACAGTCTTTCTGCTTCTTCCTCCTTGATCCAGGACGTCTCTAGAGAGCTCAGGGGTCTGCAAATTTCATTTGTGAGGGAGGTAATCAGTCACAGCAGATCTGTGACAGTGTGCTGACTGTGATTAAAAGCGTTAAATCTTAATTGATATCTGTTTTATCCGTTTTGGGTATTGAGGGGTTAATCATCCTTTTGCTAATGGGTGCAATCCTCTGCTAATAATACACTTCTTGTTAAGAATTGTTTAATTATATCTGTATTTTTGAAGCGCTGCAGCGTTTTTTATATTGCTTGTAAACTTATTGAAAGTGATTTCCAAGCTTGTTAGTTTCATTGCTAAGTCTGTTTTAAACATGTCTGATTCAGAGGAAACTGTTTGTTCATCATGTTCAAAAGCCAATGTGGAGCCCAATAGAACGATGTGTACCAATTGTATTGATATTGCTTTGAATAAAAGTCAATCTGTACCGATAAAGAAGCTATCACCAGACAACGAGGGGGAAGTTATGCCGCCTAACTCTCCTCACGTGTCAGTACCTGCGTCTCCCGCTCGGGAGATGCGTAGGATTGAGACACCTAGTACATCTAGGCCCTTACAAATCACTTTACATGATATGGCTAATGTTATGAAAGAAGTATTATATAATATGCCCGAATTAAGGGGCAAACGCGATAGCTCTGGGTTAAGGACAGAGCACGCTGATGACACAAGAGCCATGTCTGATACTGCGTCACAATTTGCAGAACATGAGGACGGTGAGCTTCATTCTGTCGGTGACGGTTCTGATCCGGGGAGACCGGATTCAGAAATTTCAAATTTTAAATTTAAGCTTGAGAACCTCCGTGTGTTACTAGGGGAGGTATTAGCGGCTCTGAATGATTGCGACACGGTGGCAATTCCAGAGAAATTGTGTAGGTTGGATAGATACTATGCGGTACTGGTGTGTACTGACGTTTTTCCTATACCAAAAAGACTTACAGAAATTATAAGTAAGGAGTGGGATAGACCCGGTGTGCCTTTTTCCCCTCCCCCGATATTTAGAAAAATGTTCCCTATAGACGCCACCACACGAGACTTATGGCAGACGGTCCCTAAGGTGGAGGGAGCAGTTTCTACGTTAGCCAAGCGTACCACTATCCCGGTGGAGGATAGCTGTGCTTTCTCAGATCCAATGGATAAAAAATTAGAGGGTTATCTTAAGAAAATGTTTGTTCAACAGGGTTTTATATTGCAGCCTCTTGCATGCATTGCGCCTGTCACGGCTGCAGCGGCATTCTGGTTTGAGTCTCTGGAAGAGGCGATTCGCACAGAGCCGTTGGATGAGGCCTTGAGCAAAGTTAGAACCCTTAAGCAAGCTAATGCGTTTGTTTCAGATGCCGTAGTACATCTAACCAAACTTACGGCTAAAAATTCCGGATTCGCCATACAGGCACGCCATACGTCAGTACACACCGGTACCGCAATCCTGGTCAGCGGATCTAACTTCCAAGTCTAAACTACTTAACATTCCTTCCAAAGGGCAGACCTTATTCGGGCCCGGCTTGAAGGAAATTATTGCTGACATTACGGGATGTAAGGGCCACGCCCTTCCTCAGGACCGGGCCAAACCAAAGGCCAAACAGTCTAATTTTCATGCCTTTTGTAACTTCAAGGCAGGAGCAGCATCGACTTCCTCCGCTCCAAAACAGGAAGGAACTACTGCTCGTTACAGACAGGGTTGGAAAGGCAACCAGTCATGGAACAAGGGCAAGCAGGCCAGAAAGTCTACTCCCACCCCTAAGACAGCATGAAGTCAGGGCCCCCTATCCGGAGATGGATTTAGTGGGGGGCAGACATTCTCTCTTTGCCCAGGCTTGGGCAAGAGATGTGCAGGATCCCTGGACGTTAAAGATTATATCTCAGGGATACCTTCTGGATTTCAAAACCTCTCCTCCACAAGGGAGGTTCCATCTTTCGAGGTTATCGACAAACCTAGTAAAGAGAGAGGCATTTCTACAATGTGTACAAGACCTCTTAATCATGGGGGTGATCCACTCAGTTCCGCAATCGGAACAGGGACAAGGATTTTACTCAAATCTATTTGTGGTTCCCAAAAAAGAGGGAACCTTCAGACCAATCTTGGACTTAAAGATCTTAAACAAATTCCTAAGGGTACCATCGTTCAAGATGGAAACCATTCGAACCATCCTACCCATGATCCAAGAGGGTCAATATATGACCACGGTGGACTTAAAGGATGCTTACCTTCATAAACCGATTCACAAAGATCATTATCGGTACCTGAGGTTTGCCTTTCTAGACAGGCATTACCAGTTTGTGGCTCTTCCCTTCGGGTTAGCCACGGCCCCGAGAATTTTTACGAAGGTTCTGGGCTCACTTCTGGCAGTACTAAGACCACGCGGCAAAGCGGTGGCTCCGTACCTAGACGACATTCTGATACAAGCGTCAAGTTTTCAGAATGCAAAGTCTCATACAGAGATAGATCTAGCATTTCTGAGGTCGCATGGGTGGAAAGTGAACGTGGAAAAGAGTTCTCTGTTACCACTCACAAGGGTTCCTTTTCTAGGGACTCAGATTCTGTAGAGATGAAGATTTACCTGACGGAGTCCAGGTTATCAAAGATTCTCAATGCTTGCCGTGTCCTTCATTCCGTTCCAAGCCCATCAGTAGCTCAGTGCATGGAGGTAATCGGCTTAATGGTCGCGGCAATGGACATAGTGCCATTTGCGCGCCTGCATCTCAGACCGCTGCAACTATGCATGCTCAGTCAATGGAACGGGGATTACTCAGATCTGTCCCCTTTGCTAAATCTGGACCAGGAGACCAGAGATTCGCTTCTCTGGTGGTTGTCACCGGTTCATCTGTCCAAAGGAATGACTTTTCGCAGGCCAGATTGGACGATTGTAACAACGGATGCCAGCCTTCTAGGCTGGGGAGCAGTCTGGAATTCCTTGAAGGCTCAGGGATCGTGGACTCAGGAGGAGAAACTCCTCCCAATAAACATTTTAGAATTAAGAGCAATATTCAATGCTCTTCTAGCTTGGCCTCAGTTAGCAAAGCTGAGGTTCATCAGATTTCAGTCGGACAATATCACGACTGTGGCTTACATCAATCATCAAGGGGGAACCAGGAGTTCCCTAGCGATGTTGGAAGTCTCGAAGATAATTCGCTGGGCAGAGTCTCACTCTTGCCACCTGTCAGCGATTCACATCCCAGGCGTAGAGAACTGGGAGGCGGATTTCCTAAGACGCCAGACTTTTCATCCGGGAGAGTGGGAACTTCACCCGGAGGTTTTTGCTCAACTGATTCATCGTTGGGGCAAACCGGATCTGGATCTCATGGCATCTCGCCAGAACGCGAAGCTTAATTGTTACGGATCCAGGTCCAGGGACCCGGGAGCGGTGCTGGTAGATGCATTAGCAGCCCCTTGGGTTTTCAACATAGCTTATGTGTTTCCACCATTTCCGTTGCTACCTCGGCTGATTGCCAGGATCAAACAGGAGAGGGCATCGGTAATTCTGATAGCGCCTGCGTGGCCACGCAGGACCTGGTATGCAGACCTAGTGGACATGTCGTCCTGTCCACCATGGTCTCTTCCTCTGAGGCAGGACCTTCTAATTCAGGGTCCTTTCAACCATCCAAACCTAATTTCTCTGAGGCTGACTGCCTGGAAATTGAACGCTTGATTCTATCAAAGCGTGGGTTTTCGGAATCGGTTATTGATACATTAATACAGGCTTGGAAACCTGTGACAAGAAAAAATTACCATAAGATATGGCGTAAATGTTTATATTGGTGCGAATCCAAGAGTTACTCATGGAGTAAGGTTAGGATTCCTAGGATATTAGCTTTTCTACAAGAGGGTTTAGAAAAGGGTTTATCCGCTAGTTCGCTAAAGGGACAGATTTCAGCTCTGTCTATTCTTTTACACAAACGTCTGGCAGAGCATCCAGACGTCCAGGCCTTTTGTCAGGCTTTGGCTAGAATTAAGCCTGTGTTTAAAGCTGTTGCTCCTCCGTGGAGCTTAAACTTGGTTCTTAAAGTTCTTCAGGGTGTTCCGTTTGAACCCCTTCATTCCATTGATATTAAGCTTTTATCTTGGAAAGTTTTGTTTTTGATGGCTATTTCCTCGGCTCGAAAAATCTCTGAGTTATCTGCCTTACATTGTGATTCTCCTTATCTGATCTTTCATTCAGACAAGGTAGTTCTGCGTACTAAACCTGGGTTTTTACCTAAGGTTGTTTCTAACAGGAATATCAATCAAGAGATTGTTGTTCCATCATTATGTCCTAATCCTTCTTCAAAGAAGGAACATCTTTTGCATAATCTAGACGTGGTCCGTGCTCTGAAGTTCTACTTACAGGCAACTAAAGATTTTAGACAAACTTCTTCTCTGTTTGTCGTTTACTCTGGACAGAGGAGAGGTCAAAAGGCTTCGGCTACCTCTCTCTCTTTTTGGCTTCGTAGCATAATACGTTTAGCCTATGAGACTGCTGGACAGCAGCCTCCTGAAAGAATTACAGCTCATTCCACTAGAGCTGTGGCTTCCACCTGGGCCTTTAAGAATGAGGCCTCTGTTGAACAGATTTGCAAGGCTGCAACTTGGTCTTCACTTCATACTTTTTCCAAATTTTACAAATTTGACACTTTTGCTTCTTCGGAGGCTGGTTTTGGAAGAAAGGTTCTACAGGCAGTGGTTCCTTCTGTTTAATGTTCCTGCCTTGTCCCTCCCATCATCCGTGTACTTAGCTTTGGTATTGGTATCCCATAAGTAATGGATGACCCGTGGACTGAACACACTTAACAAGAGAAAACATAATTTATGCTTACCTGATAAATGTATTTCTCTTGAAGTGTGTTCAGTCCACGGCCCGTCCTGTCTTTTCAGGCAGGTTCTAAATTATAAAATTATAACTCCAGTCACCACTGCACCTTAGAGTTTCTCCTTTCTCGTCTTGTTTCGGTCGAATGACTGGATATGACATGTGAGGGGAGGAGCTATATAGCAGCTCTACTTGGGTGATCCTCTTGCAACTTCCTGTTGGGAAGGAGAATATATCCCATAAGTAATGGATGACCCGTGGACTGAACACACTACAAGAGAAATAAATTTATCAGGTAAGCATAAATTATGTTTTTTTCCCGGGGGGCCTATCGAAGAAAGAGGTTTGGAGTTTTATTCAAACCTTTTCTTGGTCCCAAAGAAGGAGCAAACTTTCCGCCCAATTCTGGACCTAAAGTGCTTAAACAAATTTCTCAGTGTCCCTTCCTTCAAGATGGAGACAATAAGGTCTAGCCTTCCTTTAATTCAGGAAGGCCAGTTTATGACCACTATAGATCTGAAGGGCGCTTACCTTCATTTTCCAATCTACAGGGACCACTTTCAGTTCCTGAGGTTTGCATTCCTGGACCAGCACTTCCAGTTAATTGCCCATTTGATTTGCCAAGCTTCTGCTCCAAGAATCTTTACGAAGATTCTGGTGGCTCTTCTAGCCATTGCCAGAACTCATGGTGTTGCAGTAGCCCCATACTTGGACGATATTGTGGTGCAAGCAACATCCTTTTGTCTTGCGGAAGAATTCTCAGAGTCCCTTCTCAGTCTTCTTCGATCACATGGATGGAAGATAAACTTGGAAAAGGAGTTTTCTTATCCCAAGTACCAGGGTGGAATGCCTGGGTACTATAATATCATCCATATCCATAAGGATATTTCGAACAGACCAGAAACGTTGCAAGCTAACTTTGCTATATCTTGCCCTGCGGACCTCCTTTAGTCCCTCTGTGGCTCAGTGTATGGAGGTGATTGGTCTAATGGTGTCCTGCATGGAAATCATTCCTTTTGCCAGGTTCCGTCTCAGACCTTTACAACTGTGCATGCTGAGGCAGTGGAACGGCAATCATTCAGATTGAGAGAATTGCTCTCTTGGTGGCTCTGTCCACATCATCTGTCCCCAGGGACATGCTTCTTAAGACCATCCTGGGAGATTGTGACTACGGATGCGAGCCTATCCGGATAGGGAGCAGTTTGGGGGGAGCCCTCCCTCACGATCAATATTTTGGAACTACGGGCAATCTTCAAACCTTGAAGGCTTGGCCCCTTCTGGGATCGTCCCAGTTTATCAGATTCCAATCAGTCAATATAACCTTGGTGGCTTACATCAACCATCAGGGGGGGAACGAGAAGTTCCTTGGCGATGAAGGAAGTATCTCAGATACTGCAGTAGGTAGAAGAGAAGCCCACAGCTGTTCGCCGTCAGAGATCCATATTCCGGGTGTGCACAACTGGGAGGCGGATTTTCTCAGAAAGAAATCCTTCCATCCAGGGGAATGGTCTCTCCATCCTGAGGTGTTTGCAGAGATATGCAGCAAGTGTGGGACGCCGGAGATAGATCTCATGGCATCCCGTCTCAATACCAAGCTACCCATGTACGGGTCGAGGGATCCCCAAGCGGATCGAATAGATACACTAGCAGTGCCCTGGAGGTTCAAACTCATATCTTTTTTCTCCATTACAGCTTCTTCCTCGAGTGGTGGCCCGCATCAAGCAGGAACGGGTATCAGTAATCCTGATTGCTCCATCGTGGCAGCGAAGGAGGTGGTTCACGGATCTAGTGGGGATGTTCTCATCGTCTCTGTAGAAGTTACCTTGTCGCAGAGACCTGCTGATACAAGATCCATTAGTTCATCAAAATCTAGATTCTCTTAGGCTGACTGCCATACACATAGAAATAAAACAGCAACCTTTTGGAGTATTGTAGTGTACATGAAGACAGGGACTCTGCCAAATCCCCCAGTCACAATGGTACAAAGTAGATGTCCACAACACATACTATAAAATTATACCTTTATTCTTTAAAAGATATCAAAAGCGACATTTCGGGTAAAATAACCCTTATTCATGCTTTATAATCACACAATACATTTCTGACTTTTAAAACCATTCAAATTCGTGCCAACCGCAAACATGCGGCTCTGCTGCCACCTAATGGTGAAAAATATTCATTACATTGCAATTAAAAAACAAAATTATGCTTACCTGATCATTTTCTTTTCTTGCGATAGAAAGAGTCCACAGCTGCATTCATTACTTTTGGGAAATAAGAACCTGGCCACCAGGAGGAGGCAAAGACACCCCAGCCAAAGGCTTAAATACTCCTCCCACTTCCCTCATTCCCCAGTCATTCTGCCGAGGAACAAGGAACAGTAGAAGAAATATCGAGGTGAAAAGGTGTCAGAAGAATAAAAAACAAAGACGCTCCACATAAAAAAAGACGGGTGGGGAGCTGTGGACTCTTTCCATCGAAAGAAAAGAAAATTATCAGGTATGCATAATTTATGTTTTTCTTCCTAAATGGAAAGAGTCCACAGCTGAATTCATTACTTTTGGGAAAACAATACCCAAGCTATAGAGGACACTGAATGCCAAAATAGGAGGGTACAATAAGCAGCCCATTCTGAGGGAACCAGGCCTGAAACCACTACCCAAGAAAAAAAAAAACACTTCTTCCAAAGCAGAGAAAACAAAAAGGGAAAACAGCACAAGGACATTGACCAGCAGATAGCCCGGAAGCCTAGCTAGAGACCGCAACATCAGACACAACTGAGCCTACAGTCCCCTGGGAGACACCGTCGCCCAACAGTCGGTCCCCCCACCACACACCCTTTGCTAATGAAGGGAACCCCCTCCAAAACTCCCAAAGGAATTAAGGTAAGGAAGAACCAATGAAATCCGAAAGGTTACCACAAACTCCATAAAAGGAAAAAACCCCATCAAACCAAGCTCGCAAGACCTAAATGGGTCCTGACAACAAGGAGAGGCAACGCCCAATCCAAATAGAAACCACAAGGTTTAGAACCACTAGCAGAAAAGAGAAAAAGTAACTTTATGCTTACCTAATAAATTGATTTCTTCTATGATACGACAAGTCCACGGATTCATCCTTTACTTGTGGGATATTACCCTCCTGCCAACAGGAAGTGGCAAAGAGCACCACAGCAGAGCCGTCTATATAGCTCCTCAATTGACTCCACCCCCCAGTCATTCGACCGAAGGTATAGGAAGAAAAAGGAGAAACTAAAAGGTGCAGAGGTGACTGAAGTTCTAAATAAAATAAAAAAATAATCTGTCTTAAATTGACAGGGCGGGCCGTGGACTTGTCGTATCATAGAAGAAATCAATTTATCAGGTAAGCATAAATTTACTTTTCTTCTATAAGATACGACAAGTCCACGGATTCATCCTTTACTTGTGGGATACAATACCAAAGCTACAGGACACGGATGAATGGGAGGGACAAGACAGATGCCTAAACAGAAGGCACCACTGCTTGAAGAACTTTTCTCCAAAAAATAGCCTCCAAAGAAGCAAAAGTATCAAATTTGGAAAATTTGGAAAAGGTATGAAGGGAAGACCAAGTCGCAGCCTTACAAATCTGTTCAACAGAAGCATCATTTTTAAAAGCCCATGTGGAAGCCACCGCTCTAGTAGAGAGAGCTGTAATCCTTTCAGGAGGCTGCTGTCCAGCAGTCTCGTATGCCAAACGGATGATGCTTTTCAGCCAAAAAGAAAGAGGTAGCCGTAGATTTAGACCTCTACGTTTTCCAGAATAGACAACAAACAGAGAAGATGTTTGACGGAAATCTTTGGTCGCTTGCAAATAAAACTTTAAAGCACGAACCACGTCCAAGTTGTGTAACAGACGCTCCTTTTTAGAAGAAGGATTAGGACACAGGGAAGGAACAACAATTTCCTGATTAATATTCTTACTAGTAACAACCTTAATAAGGAATCCAGGTTTGGTACGCAAAACCCCCTTATCAGCATGAAAAACAAGATAAGGCGAGTCGCATTGTAATGCAGATAGTTCAGAAACTCTTCGAGCCGAAGAGATAGCAACTAAAAACAAAATTGACAAAGCAGATATCTGTCCCTTTACGGAACTAGCTGATAACCCTTTCTCCAATCCTTCTTGGAGAAAGGACAAAATCCTAGGAATCCTGATCTTACTCCATGAGTAGCCTTTGGATTCGCACCAATAAAGATATTTACGCCATATCTTATGGTAAATTTTCCTAGTGACAGGCTTTTGAGCCTGAATCAAGGTATCTATGACCGACTCAGAGAATCCCCACTTAGATAAAATCAAGCGTTCAATTTCAAGGCAGTCAGCCGCAGAGAAACTAGATTTGGATGCTGGAACGGACCTTGAATGAGAAGGTCCTGTCTCAGTGGCAGTGTCCACGGTGGTAGAGATTACTTTTCCACCAGGTCTGCATACCAAGTCCTGCGTGGCCACGCAGATGCTACCAAAATCACCGAAGTCCTCGCCTGTTTGAATCGGGCAATCAGACGAGGAAGGAGAGGAAATGGTGGAAACACATAAGCCAGGTTGAATGACCAAGGTACTGCTAGAGCATCTATCAGTACTGCTTGGGGATCCCTTGATCTAGACCCGTAACAAGGAAGTTTGGCATTCTGACGAGATCAGATCCAATTCTGGTGTGCCCCGTGGAAGAATCAATTGTGCGAACACCTCTGGATGGAGCTCCCACTCCCCCGGATGAAAAGTCTGACGACTTAGAAAATCCGCTTCCCAGTTCTCCACTCCTGGGATATAGATTGCTGGCGTCCGTCGTCACTATGACCCATGCTGGCCTGCGGAAACCCATTCCCTGGGACAGATGATCCTGTGACAACCACCAAAGAAGAGTCTCTGGTCTCTTGATCCAGATTTATCTGAGGAGATAAATTTGCATAGTCCCCATTCCACTGTCTGAGCATACATAGTTGCAGTGGTCTGAGATGCAAGCGAGCAAACGGAACTATGTCCATTGCCGCCACCATTAGTCCAATCACCTCCATACACTGAGCCACTGACGGCCGAGGAATGGAATGAAGTGCTCGGCAGGTGGTTAAGATCTTTGACTTTGACCTCCGTCAGAAAAATTTTCATGTCTACCGAATCTATCAGAGTTCCCAGGAATGGAACTCTTGTGAGAGGGATAAGTGAACTCTTCTTTACGTTCACCTTCCACCCGTGAGATCTTAGAAAAGCCAACACGATGTCCGTGTGAGATTTGGCTAGTTGGTAAGTTGACGCCTGAATTAAGATATCGTCCAGATAAGGCGCCACTGCTATGCCCCGCAGCCTTAGAACCATCAAAAGGAACCCTAGCACTTTGGTGAAAATTCTGGGAGCTGTGGCCAACCTGAAAGGAAGAACCACACTCTGGTAACGCTTGTCCAGGAAGGCGAAACTGAGGAACTGGTGATGATCTTTGTGGATAGGAATGTGAAGATACGCATCCTCCAAATCCACGGTGCTCATATATTTTGACCCTCCTGGATCATTGGTAAAATAGTCCGAATGGTCTCCATCTTGAAGGATGGGACTCTGAGAAATTTGTTTAGGATCTTGAGATCTAAAATCGGTCTGAAGGTTCCCCCTTTTTTGGGAACCACAAACAGAATGGAGTAAAACCCCTGCCCCTGTTCTGCTTTTGGAACTGGGCGGGTTACACCCAAAGTATATAGGTCTTCTACACAGCGTAAGAACGCCTCTCTTTTTGTCTGGTTTACAGACAACCTTGAAAGATTAAATCTCCCCCTTGGAGGAGAATCTTTGAAGTCTAGAAGATACCCCTGGGTCACGATTTCTAAAGCCCAGGAGTCCTGAACGTCTCTTGCCCAAGCCTGAGCAAAGAGAGAAAGTCTGCCCCCTACTAGATCTGGTCCCGGATCGGGGGCTGCCCCTTCATGCTGTCTTGGTGGCAGCAGCGGGCTTCTTGGCCTGTTTACATTTATTCCAGGTCTGGTTAGGTCTCCAGACTGACTTGGATTGAGCAAAATTCCCCTCCTGCTTTGTGGCAGGGGAGGAGGTAGGGGGACCACCTTTGAAGTTTCGAAAGGAACGAAAATTATTTTGTTTGGTCCTCATCTTATTTGTCTTATCCTGAGGAAGGGCATGGACTTTCCCTCCAGTGATGTCTGAAATGATCTCTTTCAGTTCAGGCCGAATAGGGTCTTACCCTTGAAAGGGATGGCTAAAAGCTTAGATTTTGATGACACATCAGCAGACCAGGACTTAAGCCATAACGCTCTACACGCTAAAATGGCAAAACCTGAATTCTTTGCCGCTAATTTAGCCAGTTGAAAAGCGGCATCTGTAATAAAAGAATTAGCTAGCTTGAGAGCCCTAATTCTATCCAGTATATCATCTAATTGGGTCTCAACCTTAAGAACCTCCTCTAGAGCCTCGAACCAAAAAGCAGCTGCAGTAGTTACAGGAACAATGCACGCTATAGGTTGCAGAAGAAAACCCTGATGAATAAATATTTTCTTTAGAAGACCCTCTAATTTTTTATCCATAGGATCTTTGAAAGCACAACTGTCCTCAATAGGTATAGTTGTACGCTTAGCCAGGGTAGAAATAGCTCCCTCCACCTTAGGGACCGTCTGCCACGAATCCCGAATGGTGTCAGATATGGGAAACATTTTCTTAGAAGTAGGAGGGGGAGAGAACGGAATACCTGGTCTATCCCACTCCTTAGTAACAATGTCCGAAATCCTCTTAGGGACAAGAAAAACATCAGTGTAAGCAGGAACCTCTAGATATCTATACATTTTACACAATTTCTCTGGTGAAATTACAATAGGTTCACAATCATCCAGAGTCGCTAAAACCTCCCTGAGCAACAAGCGGAGGTGTTCTAGCTTAAACTTAAAAGCCGTCATATCTGAGTCTGTTTGAGGGAACATCTTTCCTGAATCAGAAAGCTCTCCCTCAGACAGCAATTCACTCACCCCTAACTCAGAACATTGTGAGGGTACATCGGAGATGGCTAATAAAGCGTCAGAGGGCTCAGCATTTACTCTCATACCGGACCTACTGCGCTTCCCCTGCAACCCAGGCAGTTTAGATAATACCTCTGTGAGGGTAGTAGACATAACTGCGGACATATCTTGCAGGGTGAAAGAATTAAGACGCACTAGTACTTGGCGTCGCTTGTGCGGGCGTTAAAGGTTGTGACACTTGGGGAGAATTAGATGGCATACCCTGATTCTCTTCTGACTGAGAATCATCCTGCAACATACTTTTATCAGCTAAAATATGTTCTTTGCAATTTAAGGCCCTTTCAGTGCATGAGGGACACATTTTAAGTGGGGGTTCCACAATGGCTTCTAAACACATGGAACATTTGCTTTCCTCAATGTCAGACATGTTAAACAGGCTAGTAATGACCACAAACAGGCTTGAAAACACTTTATTTAGTGAAAAAATAATCTGAAAAAACGGTACTGCGCCTTTAAGAGAAAAAAAAGCATACAATTTTTCCAAAACTGCTTTAAAACAATAAAATTATTCCAATTTTATGATAGAAGCATCCTAACTATGCAGCTAAGTTTGCCCCACAGGGAAAGGAACACTTGACCCTTACCAGGAAAAACGGAAAATTAAAAAACGTTTATTTCAATAAAAAACACCCCCTGCACCTCGCCACAGCCCTGCTGTGGCGCCTACCTGCCCTCGGGGGTCTGTAAAACCGGGTTAAACCTTCGATTTGGCCCAATACAGCTCACAAAGGCCCACTGGAGTTGTAGCTTGCTGCTTGCCTGATAAAAACAACTGCGCAACTGAGGCGCAAAAATAGGCCCCGAACATCTCACTCTATGTCTCACAGCCCAAATGAACCGCACCAGAGCGGTCTAAAAACTAGCCATGTGGGTTCATAAACCCAAAAATGAAGCCATGTGTCCCCTCTCAATAAGCATGAAAACGTCTCTCATAACAACGTTATCAGCACTCCCAGTTATGTAAACGTTTGCCCGCAATCATTTAAACCTCAGTGTCAACCATTTTTGCTTAGCCCATATATGCAAGCTCAGTAATACCCCTCTATATATTTTAGGATTACTGCTTAATCTCTCCCTCCTGGGGATACTGTCAGCCAATTCTGAAATAACAGTCTCTCCAGAAAAAAATGAATGAACATACCTCACTGCTTATAGCATGAAAAACGTTCCTCACACTGAAGTTTCTTAAGTACTCCTCAGCCATTCTGTAGGAACTGCTCTGAATCTTAGTAACAACTGCTAAGATCATTAGCCTCCAGGCAGAAGTCTTCATCCATCTGCTGCCTGAGGGAAAATAGTACACACCGGTACCATTTAAAATAAAAAACTCTTGCTTGAAGAAAATAAAAACTAACATTTTATCACCTCTTTCACTTTACCCTTCCTATTACTTAGAGTAGGCAAAGAGAATGACTGGGGGGTGGAGTCAAGGGAGGAGCTATATAGACAGCTCTGCTGTGGTGCTCTTTGCCACTTCCTGTTGGCAGGAGGGTAATATCCCACAAGTAAAGGATGAATCCGTGGACTTGTCTTATCTTATAGAAGAAAGATCTCTCAACATCCTGCAAGGATTAGAACAGCTAGCTAGCACTCGATCAAGGCACAAACAGCTGTAGCTGGTTTCAAAGAGCAACCCTTCACTTGCCAGGCAGCAAGTCAACCAGCGCCTAGGAACAACTGAAAACGGAGACCAAACATCATCTGAACTCAAAACCCTGAGGAATTCAGGCAAAATTACATGTAGCAGACCCAGACAAAGGTAAACACCTGAGTCAAGAACACGCAGCCAACCTCAGTATGACACAGAAGAAATACTTCTTAGAAGCGTCTACCAAAAGTAGAGTGCTAAACCTCCACTACAGAAGGCACACTCTAGGCAACCGAAACCGCCAGACCTACACATAGGTCTCAAAATAAAAGGACAGCCCAGAACCTCAACGAGGACCAATGCGCCCCCAAGATCCGAGTAAACAACAGATCTCAGGACCTACCTCCAGCTGGGCCAGCCCAAGCATCGGCAGATCTGAAACCAGGGAACCAGAAAACCCCAGGCTCAAAGAACCAGCGGAAAAAATGGCACAGCCATTACAATAGTGCTTGGGTGCCAACACGAAAAACCACATGGAGACTGGCGACAAGGCCATAGACCTAGAGATCTAGCTAAAGGCCCAAAATAGACTCAAGGCGGAGCCAGCCACTCTCCAAATGAACAGAACAATCCAGAGAGCGTACCTCTCCCCGAAATAGGTTAACCCGTCTGTCCTAACCTCCTGAAAACAGGAGAAGCCCTAAGAAAGGGACCACACTTTCGAAAGAAGCATATAAGCCGACCCTCCCAAGACAAAGGGGGACGGCAAACGGGCCGGAAGGACAGAGCACCTGCCCTCAGGACACAGCCATAGGCTGAACCTAGAGAACAATTCTCCAATGCCCTAACCTGGAAGGAATCCCCTGAAGAATTTAACTGGCTAGCACACAGATCAAGGTACCATAGCTGCAGTAGTTCCACAGCCAACCCCTTTGCTTGCAGAGCAGCAAAGCCATCAGACTCTTTCAGCAAGCCGATCAAGGGAAACCGACCAAGGCAAAAGGCAAGCTCAGGGGGCATCGGCACCCAGAAAAACCTGGCCAACTAAACCAGTTCCACTAGCCCAACCAAAAGTTACCGCCCAAGTTTCCTGGAACTGGGGAACCCGGACAAACTCTAGATCCTAACAGTCCGGTACAACCCGCAACGGGATCCACAAAGGAAACACTGATAAAAAGCTAAGCCACCGGAAGAACCAGAGTGAGGAGAGGTCAGAGCCCCCCCCAAAAAAAAAGATATGGGATTTCAGTTTCAAGGTTCTGATATAAAACCAGACCCCCGGGAGATACCATACAATGTCCAAAGTAAATTGGACAACGAGAAAAACTTGCAAGTCCCGACCAGAAGACGAGACCACCCCTTGCCAGCGCTCTAAGGAGCTAAGGAAGCAAAGACCAAAACAAGGTGATTAGAGCCCTAGGCGCAATAGCCACACTACGACCAAGAACAATGGGATACCTCTAGGACAAAGTCACTTCAACAAGGCTAGTCTCCACATCACCCCCAAAAAATCAGAGGAAAAAATTAAAGAAGGATGCGGAGCATCCCCCAGCTCCGAGCAAGAAACCATAAACAGAGCTCAAGGAGACCACACTGCCCATGCTGCCCAAGTCCCTACATAGGAACCAACTCCCGAAAGGAACCAGGTCCCCCTGAAGGAACCCGAGGAACGGACGAAGTCCGAAAGATCTCAAGAAGAGAACCACAGCAGGAACTAGTGCAAGGACAATTCCAGAGCCTCAGGCCAAACCGCTCAAAACAGCGGGAGGTGCTAAGCCCTCAATCCTCCCAAGAGAGGAAGGAAACTCTAGGCCCCAAGGAAATCAGAGCCAAGAGAGTGACTCAGTGGAACTCCACTGACCCGGTCAACAGATTGAATGCTAAATAAGGACTGACACAATCCTCCCAGCCATACGGATCATTTTAGAGTGTTTAGTTGAACTTGTAAAGAAAAACAAGAAAACACAAATAATATGTGAGCACTTAGCGCCCCACCAGACCAGACGCCACGTGTCTGAATAAGCCACAGGACAGAAGATCAGAACCCCAGCATGACCAGCCGCAGCTGGGTTCATAACTGTTAAGTTGGCTAAATCCTCCCTCAAAGGGGAAGGTAAAACAGACAAACCTAGGACTAACGTTTCCCTTAAACTTCCGAAGAAGCAACCAGAGAGAATGGATCCCTGAAGTTCCCAAAGGAAACACAATCGAAATTAAAAGACATTCTACCTGGATAAAAGAAAATATAAGGCAACCGTAGGTTAACGCCCAGGAAGAAAGCAGGCATACCTGCAGGACCAGCTAAACGGAACCCAGACAATTTGGAAATTAACTCATTCCCTCATGTCTAATAAGGTGAATCATTCGAAGTATAAGACAGCGGATTCCCGTATCTGTTAAGGATAGGATCCTCTAATAACTCAAAAACGTGTATGAGTAAAACGCGAAGACACGCTATTCTGTAACAAAAGGCACAACACTCAGGGACAGCTACACCCGCAGGGAACTGTATAGCCCACCCAAAGCCAATAGACCCAGGACGATCGTGCACGAGCACAAACGCAAATAAACGTCTGGACTTTGCAGACGCATAATCGCCAAAAATATGTGAAAGCGAAAACGAGCTGCAACCTCCGTGGGGAACAAGCCGTCCTGTAAGAAGGGATAAACATAATCTGGGTTACCCGCATGTGTAGTAGTAGGGAGCGGTAGGGAACTCGCCTCATGGAGGACAGAACCCTCAGAGGCGGATGGCTCAGCAGACCCCCGATTCCCCGAGCCCGAGGAACAGGGCGCTCTAATACGGCATATCGAACATAACTGAATGATGTGTGTCAACGGGGTCAATTCACATTCTTCACAAGTCAAAGAATCTGAATCTTGAACAGTCTCAGCATCAGAATCCTCCGTAACTAGATAGAGAATATAAGAATATGGACTAAGAAAAAACTTAAAACGGCAACTGACACCAACAATGGCTGGGGCACTCACCACCTCCTAGAACCAGACACAAGCAGACTCAAATTTCTCAGTCGCCACACGGTCAGGAATGGTGAAATGGAAGACCAGAACGTAAACACGTCCAGTCACAAGGTGAACCGTACAGTATAAAAAAAAGCGCGCCCAACTATAAGGTTGCGTCACTTCCAAAGGCATTTATGTTCTAAGCCATAACATGATTAAAAAAAACCCTGTTCAATAATCCCCCTCGGGAGATATGAACCCTCGATTCCAAGATACCAAAGGAGCCTCACTGAGGCCCTATAAATATACTTAATAAGTCCCGCAAGATAGTTCCTTACGGGAAAAAATAAGTTACAGTACATTCTGAGGAAGTAAAATGAAACTCTTACCGGTATCTATATGTGACTAAATCACTAGAGGGCGCTAAGAGACAATGTATACTGAAAATAAATAGTTAAAAACAACAAACAAAACAAAAAATTCCGCTCTGATACTGCTATATAAGCTGAATAGATAAGAGACAAAAAATTGTCACAATGGTATAACATTAGAAACCCCTTGCGAGGAATATAAAATTAGAGACACTAATAATAATAAAGATAAAAATTAAATTAACATGAGCTGCTCCTCTCTAACCATAAACTCAAAGAGTATGTATGTGCAAGATCAAAAAATAGTGCAAGAAAACACCAGAGGGCGCTAGTGAGTCCTACAATGACCATATACTTAATAAAACATGTAATTAAAAAATCCCATTAAAATTTATATATGCATAATTGGAATGGAAGGTAGCACCTCATTAAATAAAATATATCACAATATATTAGTCCACAGTGCAAAAGCTAGGAAAAACAGTCTGTTGGATAAATAATATAGTCCAATGTGATCCTCGCCGACAACGATGGACTCTCAGTGATCAGGAAACTAATCCCTTCTTCAAGATACAGCAGGCAGATCTGTAAAAGTTGAGAACAAACAAAGGCGACCAATGTGTGTATCCACAGCAATAATGCCCAAACATGCAGCAATATTCTATACCCAGGGTACTCACACTCTTACCGAGCACACCAATGTGCTTGTAGAAACAGACTGGTTGTCAGAGCAAACCAGCTTGCTCTCTCCGGTAAACACTCTCCCTGCAGCGGTCAGATGAAGACAGGCTCACTGGCTCTTCCAAAGCGGTATGGTAATGAGAAACTCACTTGTCAAGGAATTGCAAACAATGATATAAAAACAAATCCTTTAATCATTGAAAATACAAAAGTCCTTATGATACAAGTGAGTGAACAAAGTGAATGAGTAATATTTGCTACGCGTTTCTCGGCTCACTTGGCCGTTTCCTCAGGCATAATTAAACAAACTTTTAAACCGGCTATATATTGCCGCTCATTACCAAACCTATAGTTGCTCCCTCCCCCTTCCTTTGCTTGGGGGTGTGTGAAATCGAACCAATGACTACCTGTTCTCCTCAGAATCATACATAACTAACATAGCTGTGTTATCCTATTAGCAATAAAAGTATAATGTCTCATGTATTAATCAATGTCCCTGTATTGAACTCTGCACAATAATATACATATACAGTATTATGAAGAAACACTAACGCGGTCACAAACCGACCCTGTAGTGATATTCAAAAGTTGCATAAGAATGAATAAAGGGGAACGAAATAAGACTATTCGGGAAATGGATAACTATAAGAACAATTCCTAATAAGTGACTAACTCACTATTGTAGATAGTTATATATACTAGAAAGATGTAAATAAATTAATAAGTGAATAAACTCTAAATATATGTGTAGGATTAAACATAGTTAGTGTTAGAGAAATGAATAATAAAGAGTTAAATATAATTTAAATTGTGATTAGCTACACTTAGTCACAGTATATACAGAAAATATATAATGATTTCAAGTCGGGTATTTCTAATCGAAACTAACATCCGGAGATTCTTAACAAACTAACATTAAATGTATATCCGGAGATTCTTACCAACTAACATTAAATGTATATGTTATTTTCCATAATCATAATAAGTGTTACCCAACTGGGAAAAGGACGAATGTATAATATAATATTATAATCAATAAAACCCTAATAGTGATGTAAATAGAATTGATGTGAAGTAATATTCAGTGCTGCAAAACCTATTAATCAGTGAAGACTTGTGTAAATGAGACTATATAACGAGTGATGCATACATACGAAAACTGATGTCAGTATAGATCTGTGAAAATGTGGCTATGTGGGGAGTAATGCATAGGGACTGATAATGGCCTCTATGTGAAATATATAACGTGAATACCTTTCCAAAATTAATCAAAGATATAATGTGAATAAATGTAAAATACGAATAATTACTCGATTTAGAGATGAGCTATTGTCAAACCGACTTGATATATGACTACACTTAATATATGATCTCAATAGGATATGTATAATTAATGATGTCAGATCTCATATCTGCAGGCAATAATACTAGAACCGTACTAATGCAATGTAAATAAGTGGTTTAAGACTGTGATAATTATGATGATATGATCATCAAGAAGTGCCCCTACCTGACACCAAGACTAACCCGACCAATAATAAAGTCACTAATATAAACAAAATAAAATTAATAATAATCAAAATATTGAAATCTGAAAATATCGCCAGACCATGATCTGGTGTTTAGGACGTATAAAAAGGAACCTAAATATATTGTGATGGACATCAATAATATGTTGAAATCCTCTTGCTCCTAATGTAAAGATCATTTCTGGGCTTATTCTATTCAGAATTAAACCTTGAAGAATTTGCAAATACACTTCGGAATGTAATTATTATAAATATCGAGGGGTGTGTAGACCAAAACACCTGAAAATACCTACATATATATAGAATGCTAAATGACTAAGCCCATACTGGTGGCTCCCGGGGTCTAAAGTGGATATATTTCTACATACTAGAAGGGATAATAGAAAACAATTCCTCTCAGAACGCTGCAGAGTCTATCACCTCATTGAGTCCATCAGGTAACCGAATTTATGGATCCAATAAGTCTCCATTTGGCGCAGCTTATTGAATCTGTTATATCTATCGGAACAAGGAATGCTTTCTAAAGATGTGATCTTAAAGCTGCAGTGTTCCCCATTGTGTTGTGGTCACTTATTAATTTATTTACATCTTTCTAGTATATATAACCATCTACAATAGTGAGTTAGTCACTTATTAGGAATCGTTCTTATAGTTATCCATTTTCCGAATAGTCTTATTTCGTTCCCCTTTATTCATTCTTATGGAGGCAACACACTTGCATACTTTTAGGATACATACACTGGTATCACAATTTAGTTAGTCGAGTATATCACTTGCACTCCTTCTGCTATAACTATATACACGCGTCCTTCCCATATAGGTGATGCATATTTTGATATATCATTTAGTGTGTTATTAGTTGGGGAAATTTATCCTATTTGCATTTAGGTAATTTATATAATTTTGTTTTATTTCTTTGACCTTTACTTATTGTGAGATAGCACACTGTCATATCATTGGAGTTTGTTTTTTTTTGTATGAATCAGGAATGTGCCTACAAATATAGACATCACATTAGTCTATGTATTTAACAACAATTTTGTGCTATGTATATACCTTTAAGGTGGCGATACGATTTAAGGCAATCTGTAATATTAGTAATCTAATAACTATGCTTCATATCTATATATAATTTAAAGTGGCTTAGGTGAAAATATAACTCTGGTTGTTCATTGGAGGTTAATGGTGATTATTGTCTCGCTGAATAAAATCAGCTGTTCATGTCAACTGAACGAGTGCTAGAGGTTACTCACAGCCGGTGTTTTTATATGCAACTTTTGAATATCACTACAGGGTCGGTGTGTTTCATCATAATACTGTATATGTATATTATTGTGCAGAGTTCAATACAGGGACATTGATTAATACACAAAATTTTACTTTTATTGCTAATAGGATAACACAGCTATGTTAGTTATGTATGATTCTGAGGAGAACAGGTAGTCATTGGTTCGATTTCACACACCCCCAAGCAAAGGAAGGGGGAGGGAGCAACTATAGGTTTGTTAAGGAGCGGCAATATATAGCCGGTTTAAAAGTTTGTTTAATTATGCCTGAGGAAACGGCCAAGTGAGCCGAGAAACGCGTAGCAAATATTACTCATTCACTTTGTTCACTCACTTGTATCATAAGGACTTTTGTATTTTCAATGATTAAAGGATTTGTTTTTATATCATTGTTTGCAATTCCTAGACAAGCGAGTTTCTCATTACCATACCGCTTTGGAAGAGCCCGTGAGCCTGTCTTCATCTGACCGCTGCAGGGAGAGTGTTTACCGGAGAGAGCAAGCTGGTTTGCTCTGACAACCAGTCTGTTTCTACAAGCACATTGGTGTGCTCGGTAAACGTCTGGACTTTGCAGACGCATAATCGCCAAAAATATGTGAAAGCGAAAACGAGCTGCAACCTCCGTGGGGAACAAGCCGTCCTGTAAGAAGGGATAAACATAATCTGGGTTACCCGCATGTGTAGTAGTAGGGAGCGGTAGGGAACTCGCCTCATGGAGGACAGAACCCTCAGAGGCGGATGGCTCAGCAGACCCCCGATTCCCCGAGCCCGAGGAACAGGGCGCTCTAATACAGCATATCGAACATAACTGAATGATGTGTGTCAACTGGGTCAATTCACATTCTTCACAAGTCAAAGAATCTGAATCTTGAACAGTCTCAGCATCAGAATCCTCCGTAACTAGATAGAGAATATAAGAATATGGACTAAGAAAAAACTTAAAACGGCAACTGACACCAACAATGGCTGGGGCACTCACCACCTCCTAGAACCAGACACAAGCAGACTCAAATTTCTCAGTCGCCACACGGTCAGGAATGGGGAAATGGAAGACCAGAACGTAAACACGTCCAGTCACAAGGTGAACCGTACAGTATAAAAAAAAGCGCGCCCAACTATAAGGTTGCGTCACTTCCAAAGGCATTTATGTTCTAAGCCATAACATGATTAAAAAAAACCCTGTTCAATAATCCCCCTCGGGAGATATGAACCCTCGATTCCAAGATACCAAAGGAGCCTCACTGAGGCCCTATAAATATACTTAATAAGTCCCGCAAGATAGTTCCTTACGGGAAAAAATAAGTTACAGTACATTCTGAGGAAGTAAAATGAAACTCTTACCGGTATCTATATGTGACTAAATCACTAGAGGGCGCTAAGAGACAATGTATACTGAAAATAAATAGTTAAAAACAACAAACAAAACAAAAAATTCCGCTCTGATACTGCTATATAAGCTGAATAGATAAGAGACAAAAAATTGTCACAATGGTATAACATTAGAAACCCCTTGCGAGGAATATAAAATTAGAGACACTAATAATAATAAAGATAAAAATTAAATTAACATGAGCTGCTCCTCTCTAACCATAAACTCAAAGAGTATGTATGTGCAAGATCAAAAAATAGTGCAAGAAAACACCAGAGGGCGCTAGTGAGTCCTACAATGACCATATACTTAATAAAACATGTAATTAAAAAATCCCATTAAAATTTATATATGCATAATTGGAATGGAAGGTAGCACCTCATTAAATAAAATATATCACAATATATTAGTCCACAGTGCAAAAGCTAGGAAAAACAGTCTGTTGGATAAATAATATAGTCCAATGTGATCCCCACCGACAACGATGGACTCTCAGTGATCAGGAAACTAATCCCTTCTTCAAGATACAGCAGGCAGATCTGTAAAAGTTGAGAACAAACAAAGGCGACCAATGTGTGTATCCACAGCAATAATGCCCAAACATGCAGCAATATTCTATACCCAGGGTACTCACACTCTTACCGAGCACACCAATGTGCTTGTAGAAACAGACTGGTTGTCAGAGCAAACCAGCTTGCTCTCTCCGGTAAACACTCTCCCTGCAGCGGTCAGATGAAGACAGGCTCACTGGCTCTTCCAAAGCGGTATGGTAATGAGAAACTCGCTTGTCAAGGAATTGCAAACAATGATATAAAAACAAATCCTTTAATCATTGAAAATACAAAAGTCCTTATGATACAAGTGAGTGAACAAAGTGAATGAGTAATATTTGCTACGCGTTTCTCGGCTCACTTGGCCGTTTCCTCAGGCATAATTAAACAAACTTTTAAACCGGCTATATATTGCCGCTCATTACCAAACCTATAGTTGCTCCCTCCCCCTTCCTTTGCTTGGGGGTGTGTGAAATCGAACCAATGACTACCTGTTCTCCTCAGAATCATACATAACTAACATAGCTGTGTTATCCTATTAGCAATAAAAGTATAATGTCTCATGTATTAATCAATGTCCCTGTATTGAACTCTGCACAATAATATACATATACAGTATTATGAAAAAACACTAACGCGGTCACAAACCGACCCTGTAGTGATATTCAAAAGTTGCATAAGAATGAATAAAGGGGAACGAAATAAGACTATTCGGGAAATGGATAACTATAAGAACGATTCCTAATAAGTGACTAACTCACTATTGTAGATAGTTATATATACTAGAAAGATGTAAATAAATTAATAAGTGAATAAACTCTAAATATATGTGTAGGATTAAACATAGTTAGTGTTAGAGAAATGAATAATAAAGAGTTAAATATAATTTAAATTGTGATTAGCTACACTTAGTCACAGTATATACAGAAAATATATAATGATTTCAAGTCGGGTATTTCTAATCGAAACTAACATCCGGAGATTCTTACCAACTAACATTAAATGTATATGTTATTTTCCATAATCATAATAAGTGTTACCCAACTGGGAAAAGGACGAATGTATAATATAATATTATAATCAATAAAACCCTAATAGTGATGTAAATAGAATTGATGTGAAGTAATATTCAGTGCTGCAAAACCTATTAATCAGTGAAGACTTGTGTAAATGAGACTATATAACGAGTGATGCATACATACGAAAACTGATGTCAGTATAGATCTGTGAAAATGTGGCTATGTGGGGAGTAATGCATAGGGACTGATAATGGCCTCTATGTGAAATATATAACGTGAATACCTTTCCAAAATTAATCAAAGATATAATGTGAATAAATGTAAAATACGAATAATTACTCGATTTAGAGATAAGAGCTATTGTCAAACCGACTTGATATATGACTACACTTAATATATGATCTCAATAGGATATGTATAATTAATGATGTCAGATCTCATATCTGCAGGCAATAATACTAGAACCGTACTAATGCAATGTAAATAAGTGGTTTAAGACTATGATAATTATGATGATATGATCATCAAGAAGTGCCCCTACCTGACACCAAGACTAACCCGACCAATAATAAAGTCACTAATATAAACAAAATAAAATTAATAATAATCAAAATATTGAAATCTGAAAATATCGCCAGACCATGATCTGGTGTTTAGGACGTATAAAAAGGAACCTAAATATATTGTGATGGACATCAATAATATGTTGAAATCCTCTTGCTCCTAATGTAAAGATCATTTCTGGGCTTATTCTATTCAGAATTAAACCTTGAAGAATTTGCAAATACACTTCGGAATGTAATTATTATAAATATCGAGGGGTGTGTAGACCAAAACACCTGAAAATACCTACATATATATAGAATGCTAAATGACTAAGCCCATACTGGTGGCTCCCGGGGTCTAAAGTGGATATATTTCTACATACTAGAAGGGATAATAGAAAACAATTCCTCTCAGAACGCTGCAGAGTCTATCACCTCATTGAGTCCATCAGGTAACCGAATTTATGGATCCAATAAGTCTCCCTTTGGCGCAGCTTATTGAATCTGTTATATCTATCGGAACAAGGAATGCTTTCTAAAGATGTGATCTTAAAGCTGCAGTGTTCCCCATTGTGTTGTGGTCACTTATTAATTTATTTACATCTTTCTAGTATATATAACTATCTACAATAGTGAGTTAGTCACTTATTAGGAATCGTTCTTATAGTTATCCATTTCCCGAATAGTCTTATTTCGTTCCCCTTTATTCATTCTTATGGAGGCAACACACTTGCATACTTTTAGGATACATACACTGGTATCACAATTTAGTTAGTCGAGTATATCACTTGCACTCCTTCTGCTATAACTATATACACGCGTCCTTCCCATATAGGTGATGCATATTTTGATATATCATTTAGTGTGTTATTAGTTGGGGAAATTTATCCTATTTGCATTTAGGTAATTTATATAATTTTGTTTTATTTCTTTGACCTTTACTTATTGTGAGATAGCACACTGTCATATCATTGGAGTTTTTTTTTTTTTTGTATGAATCAGGAATGTGCCTACAAATATAGACATCACATTAGTCTATGTATTTAACAACAATTTTGTGCTATGTATATACCTTTAAGGTGGCGATACGATTTAAGGCAATCTGTAATATTAGTAATCTAATAACTATGCTTCATATCTATATATAATTTAAAGTGGCTTAGGTGAAAATATAACTCTGGTTGTTCATTGGAGGTTAATGGTGATTATTGTCTCGCTGAATAAAATCAGCTGTTCATGTCAACTGAACGAGTGCTAGAGGTTACTCACAGCCGGTGTTTTTATATGCAACTTTTGAATATCACTACAGGGTCGGTGTGTTTCATCATAATACTGTATATGTATATTATTGTGCAGAGTTCAATACAGGGACATTGATTAATACATGAGACATTATACTTTTATTGCTAATAGGATAACACAGCTATGTTAGTTATGTATGATTCTGAGGAGAACAGGTAGTCATTGGTTCGATTTCACACACCCCCAAGCAAAGGAAGGGGGAGGGAGCAACTATAGGTTTGTTAAGGAGCGGCAATATATAGCCGGTTTAAAAGTTTGTTTAATTATGCCTGAGGAAACGGCCAAGTGAGCCGAGAAACGCGTAGCAAATATTACTCATTCACTTTGTTCACTCACTTGTATCATAAGGACTTTTGTATTTTCAATGATTAAAGGATTTGTTTTTATATCATTGTTTGCAATTCCTTGACAAGCGAGTTTCTCATTACCATACCGCTTTGGAAGAGCCCGTGAGCCTGTCTTCATCTGACCGCTGCAGGGAGAGTGTTTACCGGAGAGAGCAAGCTGGTTTGCTCTGACAACCAGTCTGTTTCTACAAGCACATTGGTGTGCTCGGTAAGAGTGCGAGTACCCTGGGTATAGAATATTGCTGCATGTTTGGGCATTATTGCTGTGGATACACACATTGGTCGCCTTTGTTTGTTCTCAACTTTTACAGATCTGCCTGCTGTATCTTGAAGAAGGGATTAGTTTCCTGATCACTGAGAGTCCATTGTTGTCGGCAGAGTTCACATTGGACTATATTATTTATCCAACAGACTGTTTTTCCTAGCTTTTGCACTGTGGACTCATATATTGTGATATATTTTATTTAATGAGGTGCTACTTTCCATTCCAATTATGCACATATAAATTTTAATGGATTAAGACACATTTTTTATTACATGTTTTATTAAGTATATGGTCATTGTAGGACTCACTAGCGCCCTCTGGTGTTTTCTTGCACTATTTTTTTATCTTACCGGTATCTATGCCTTGGAACAGGAACACAGCCCTTCAAGTGTGACGAATAGTAGCAGCACCACCGGCCATGGACTTGAGAGAAGAAAGCAGGTAGCGAAGCAAAGTTATACAACGCTGATTGCTTGTGGAGCTGTTAACATGAGTCTGAATGGTTTCGCAGAGAAACTCTCCCTACATCTCCAGACTCTAACTTTCATCCAGGCCCTCACTGAGAGACTGATAGGATTACTTAAAACTCCCGTCCCATGTCGAAGAGTACTACCCTCCATAAGAGACAAAACAAACTTCTGACATTTCTCTGCCAACCTCCTGGGACGAAAGGCAAAGAATGACTGGGGGATGAGTGAAGTGGGATGAGTATTTAAGCCTTTGGCTGGGGTGTCTTTGCCTCCTCCTGGTGGCCAGGTTCTTATTCCCCAAAAGTAATGAATGCAGCTGTGAACTCTTTCCATTTAGGAAGAAAACATAGATGAATAGTTTACACATGTATTTCTCTATTATTTCTTCATTGTCACTGATATTTTAAACCATTCATTTCTTAACCATTATTTTTTTTCAATACTTTTAAATGACCATAAATTCTGATCTTGTCATAACTTGAGGCTGACTGCGTGGAGATTGAACGCTTAGTCTTAGCCAAGAGGTTTTATTTTTTAGAGTGTCATTGATATTCTTATTCAAGCTCGTAAACCAGTTACTCGGCATATCTACCACAAGGTGTGGAGGACCTACTTATTCTGGTGTGAAGAGCGTGGTTTTTCCTGGCACAGACTTAAAGGGACACTGAACACAATTTTTTTTTCTTTCGTGGTTCAGATAGAGCATGAAATTTTAAGCAACTTTTTCATTTACTCCTATTAACAAATTTTTTTCATTTTCTTGGTATCTTTATTTGACATGCAAGAATGTAAGTTTAGATGCCGGCCCATTTATGGTCAACAACCTGGGTTGTTCTTGCCGATTGGTGGATAAATTCATCCACCAATAAAAAAAAAGTGCTGTCCAGAGGCTGAACCAAAAAAAAAGCTTAGATGCCTTCTTTTTCAAATAAAGATAGCAAGAGAATAAAGAAAACTTAATAGGAGTAAATTAGAAAGTTGCTTAAAAATAGCATGCTCTATCTGTCCATTTAAGGTTGCCAGGATCTTATCTTTACTCCAGCCTTTCTGCTAGTTCCCTGAGGGGACAGATTTTGGCCCTGTCGGTTTTATTACACAAGAGACTGGCTGAGCTTCCAGACGTGCAGTGCTTTGTTAAGGCTCTGATTAGGATCAAACCTGTGTTTAGATCTGGGGCTCCTCCTTGGAGCCTAAATCTTGTTCTTCGGGTTTTGAAACAGGTTCCGTTTGAGCCTCTGCATTCCGTTGACATTAAATTGTTATCTTGGAAGGTTCTCCTTTTATTGGCTAATTTCTGAGATCTCTGCTTTACAATGTGCGCCTTCTTATCTGATTTTTCATGCAGATAAGGCAGTTTTACGTACTAAATTAGGTTTTCTTCCTACGGTTGTGTCAGATCACAACATCAATCAGGAGATTGTGGCTCCTTCCTTGTGTCCTAATCCTCCTTCATCGAAGGAAAGCTTACTTCACAATATGGATCTTCAGGCTACTAAGGAGTTTAGACAATCTTCCTCTTTGTTTGTTGTCTATTCAGGGAAGCGTAAGGGGCAGAAGGCTACTTCGACTTCCCTATCTTTTTGGTTAAGGTGTGTCATCCGCTTAGCTTACGAGACAGCCAGACATCGTCCTCCTGAGAAGAAAACTGCTCATTCCACTAGAGCAGTGGCTTCCTCTTGGGCCTTTAAGAACGAGGCCTCTATGTATCAGATTTGTAAGGAGGTTACCTGGTCCTCATTACATAATTTTTCAAAATTTTACAAGTTTGATGTTTTTGCGTCGGCTGAAGCAGCTTTCGGAAGAAAAGTTTTACAGGCTTTGGTGACCTCAGAAAAGGGTCCACCTCTTCCTTTTTGTTCCCACCTGTTATTCATTCAGTGTCCTCTGTAGCTTGGGTATAGTTTTCCCAACAGTAAGGAATGATCTTATCTTAGGAAGGAAAACATAATTTATGCCTACCAGATAAATTCCTTTTCTTCCGGAGATGGAGAGTCCACGGGTCCTGTCCATTTTTTCTTGTCTATGGGTGGTCCCCTATTTATTTTATTCTTCTGGCACCATTTATACCCTGTTTCTTCTACTTTTCCTTGTTTCCTCGGCAGAATGACTGGGGTAATGAGGAAGAGGGAGGGAAATTTAAGATTTTGACTAGGGTGTCTGCCTCCTCCTGGTGGCCAGGTGTTGTATTTCCCAACAGTAAGGGATGAAGCCGTGGACTCTGCCTATCCGGAAGGAAATTAATTTAACTGGTAAGCATAAATTATGGTGTTTTTTGTTTTGTTTTTGTTTTTTAAAGAGTATACAGCGGCAGAGAGGTGTTAAGTCCACGTTTACAGTGAAAAAAAGTATAGTGTTAATACTTTAAATGTTTTAGACTGAGAAGTATAGTTTGTATAGTAGCCTTGGCCTTAAGAATAGTATTACGAGGCAACGGCTCTTCTATATAGTACAACCACATAGAAATGGTTGCCAACGCAAGTGTTGTAGGGCATGCAGTTTTTGTATCCCATTCTTAATATCTGTCATCTACATATAACATTAGTAAATAAAATGTTGCACTTAAATAACATGAAATAATAAACCATTTGTATTTCTTTATTGTTGTGGGTTAAAAAGACGTGGAAATTGTCAGATCCCTATGGTACATGGGGCAGAGATGAGTGAGATGCCGAACTATTTGCTGTTTATCAAACACAGTGAGATGGTAGAGTGAATAAATGGAATTGCTAACATCTTTTAAAGAGTTCCAGTAGGTCCAAAACATGTCAGAGACTTTCATCTGTGAACTCCTACATGTGAAAGGCTGATTTTCATGAATTTAATAAATAGGGAAGTTGTATTATATTAAGTATTTCTTGCATACATAAAACTGGTAAGCTCAAAGAGGGTATACATGAGTGGTCAATGTTTGCTTATCGCTGATTCACCCTATGTCAGGGGTGGTGAACCTATGGTCCAAGGTAGCACTCATAAAATGTGCTAGCACTCCAACTGTAGTTCTTAATCTTTTTTCTTATGCTGATATATAGCATAAATTGTTGCTATGCATCATGGAATTAATAGAAAAAGAATCATTGAAACATAATTGGAAAAAGCAAAAAAGGACCATGGGCCTTGCAGAGAATTATTTTAGAAGGTGAGCTCTAATTTATATACACAAGAGGTTCACCACCTCTGCCCTATTTTTCACAAGAATTTTACACAACTCCCTGTATGAAAAGACTGGAATAATTTCATGGATTTCTGGAAAAAACATTGACCACCTTAGACATTACAACTGTATCTTTCCATTTGTTCTCCATGTAGTTCGGGATCATACAAAACTTGTTTGTTCACAGGCCAGGCTGAACTCCATTTCCAAACACTTTGTTGCATAGACCAACTACTGGACTTTACAGATAAGAAACTTAGGCCTAGATTTAGAGTTTGGCGGTAGCCGTCAAAACCAGCGTTAGAGGCTCCTAACGCTGGTTTTAGGCTACCGCCGGTATTTGGAGTCAGTCAGGAAAGGGTCTAACGCTCACTTTTCAGCCGCGACTTTTCCATACCGCAGATCCCCTTACGTCAATTGTGTATCCTATCTTTTCAATGGGATCTTTCTAACTATGGTATTTAGAGTCGTGTCTGAAGTGAGCGTTAGAAATCTAACGACAAAACTCCAGCCGCAGAAAAAAGTCAGTAGTTAAGAGCTTTCTGGGCTAACGCCGGTTAATAAAGCTCTTAACTACTGTGCTCTAAAGTACACTAACACCCCTAAACCGAGGCCCCCCCACATCGCCGACACTCAAAAAATTTTTAACCCCTAATCTGCCGACTGCCACCTACGTTATCCTTATGTACCCCTAATCTGCTGCCCCTAACACCGCCGACCCCTATATTATATTTAACCCCTAATCTGCCCCCCACAACGTCGCCGCCAGCTACCTACACTTATTAACCCCTAATCTGCCGTCCGCGCGCCGCCGCCAGCTACATTATAGCTATGTACCCCTAATCTGCTGCCCCTAACACTGCCGACCCCTATATTATATTTATTAACCCCTAATCTGCCCCCCACAACGTCGCCTCCACCTGCCTACAATTATTAACCCCTAATCTGCCGAGCGGACCGCACCGCTATTATAATAAAGTTATTAACCCCTAATCCGCCTCACTCCCGCCTCAATAACCCTATAATAAATAGTATTAACCTCTAATATGCCCTCCCTAACATCGCCGACACCTAACTTCAAGTATTAACCCCTAATCTGCCGATCGGAGCTCACCGCTACTGCTGATCGGAACAGCCAATAGAATGCGAGCTCAATCTGATTGGCTGATTGGATCAGCCAATCGGATTGAACTTGATTCTGATTGGCTGATTCCATCAGCCAATCAGAATATTCCTACCTTAATTCCGATTGGCTGATAGAATCCTATCAGCCAATCGGAATTCGAGGGACGCCATCTTGGATGACGTCATTTAAAGGAACCGTCATTCGGCGAGTAGGCGTCGGTTGAAGAGGATGTTCCGCGTCGGCTTGGAAGAAGATGGCTCTGCTCCGCTCCAGAAGAAAGAAGATTGAAGATGCGGCTTGATAGAAGACTTCATCCCGATGATGGACTTCCGACTTCAGCCTGATGATGGATTTCTTCAGCCGCCGCTTGGATCCAGACTTCAGCCCGAGGATGGACGTCACTCTTCAGCCCCCAGCTTGGGCTTGGATCAACACTTCCGAGGACCGATCGGTGAACCTGGTATGGTGAAGATAAGGTAGGAAGATCTTCAGGGGCTTAGTGTTAGGTTTATTTAAGGGGGGTTTGGGTTAGATTAGGGGTATGTGGGTGGTGGGTTGTAATGTTGGGGGGGTATTGTATGTGTTTTTCTTACAGGCAAAAGAGCTGAATTCTTTGGGGCATGCCCCGCAAAGGGCCCTGTTCAGGGCTGGTAAGGTAAAAGAGCTTTGAACTTTTGTAATTTAGAATAGGGTAGGGCATTTTTTTTATTTTGGGGGGCTTTGTTATTTTATTAGGGGGCTTAGAGTAGGTGTAATTAGTTTAAAATTGTTGTAATATTTTTCTAATGTTTGTAAATATTTTTTTATTTTTAGTAACTTAGTTCTTTTTTATTTTTTGTACTTTAGTTAGTTTATTTCATTGTATTTATTTGTAGATATTGTATTTAATTAATGTATTGATAGTGTAGTGTTAGGTTTAATTGTAGGTAATTGTAGGTATTTTATTTAATTAATTTATTGATAGTGTAGTGTTAGGTTTAATTGTAACTTAGGTTAGGATTTATTTTACAGGTAATTTTGTAATTATTTTAACTATTTTAGCTATTAAATAGTTCTTAACTATTTAATAGCTATTGTACCTGGTTAAAATAAATACAAAGTTACCTGTAAAATAAATATAAATCCTAAAATAGCTATAATATAAATATAATTTATATTGTAGCTATATTAGGATTTATTTTACAGGTAAGTATTTAGCTTTAAATAGGAATAATTTATTTAATAAGAGTTAATTTATTTCGTTAGATTTAAATTATATTTAACTTAGGGGGGTGTTAGTGTTAGGGTTAGACTTAGCTTTAGGGGTTAATACATTTATTAGAATAGCGGTGAGCTCCAGTCGACAGATTAGGGGTTAATGTTTGAAGTTTGGTTTCGGCGATGTTAGGGTGGGCAGATTAGGGGTTAATACTATTTATTATAGGGTTAGTGAGGCGGATTAGGGGTTAATAACTTTATTATAATAGCGGTGCGGTCCGCTCGGCAGATTAGGGGTTAATAAGTGTAGGCAGGTGGAGGCGACGTTGTGGGGGGCAGATTAGGGGTTAATAAATATAATATAGGGGTCGGCGGTGTTAGGGGCAGCAGATTAGGGGTACATAGGGATAAAGTAAGTAGCAGCGGTTTACGGAGCGGCAGATTAGGGCTTAATAATAATATGCAGGGGTCAGCGATAGCGGGGGCGGCAGAATAGGGGTTAATAAGTGTAAGGTTAGGGGTGTTTAGACTCGGGGTACATGTTAGAGTGTTAGGTGCAGACGTAGGAAGCGTTTCCCCATAGCAAACAATGGGGCTGAGTTAGGAGCTGAACGCGGCTTTTTTGCAGGTGTTAGGGTTTTTTCAGCTCAAACATCCCCATTGTTTTCTATGGGGGAATCGTGCACGAGCACGTTTTTAAAGCTGGCCGCGTCCGTAAGCACCGCTGGTATCGAGAGTTGAAGTTGCGTTAAATATGCTCTACGCTCCTTTTTTGGAGCCTAACGCAGCCATTCTGTGAACTCTCAATCCCACCGGTATTTAAAAGGTGCGGCCAGAAAAAAGCCAGCGTTAGCTACGCACCCCTTTGGCCGCAGAACTCTAAATCTAGGCGATAGTGATTGAAGGCAGGTCCCTCACAGTAATGTTATAAACACTGTAAGAGAAAACTATTGTTCTTCAGACTGAGAATAACCCTGTACATCAGAGGTCAGCTTCCTGGGCCCCCAGATGTTTTGGATTTTTATTATTGTTGCATGTTTAAATTGCAGGAAAGTATTACACATCAATATCAGCATTGCAGGTATTAACTTAAATATAACACGCAATGTCTAGGATTGAGCGGAGGCAAGGACTTAAACTTTTCTAAGAGACCAAAAAACATAATTTATGTAAGAACTTACCTGATAAATTCATTTCTTTCATATTAACAAGAGTCCATGAGCTAGTGACGTATGGGATATACATTCCTACCAGGAGGGGCAAAGTTTCCCAAACCTTAAAATGCCTATAAATACACCCCTCACCACACCCACAAATCAGTTTAACGAATAGCCAAGAAGTGGGGTGATAAGAAAAAAAGTGCGAAGCATATAAAATAAGGAATTGGAATAATTGTGCTTTATACAAAAAAATCATAACCACCACAAAAAAGGGTGGGCCTCATGGACTCTTGTTAATATGAAAGAAATGAATTTATCAGGTAAGTTCTTACATAAATTATGTTTTCTTTCATGTAATTAACAAGAGTCCATGAGCTAGTGACGTATGGGATAATGACTACCCAAGATGTGGATCTTTCCACACAAGAGTCACTAGAGAGGGAGGGATAAAATAAAGACAGCCAATTCCTGCTGAAAATAATCCACACCCAAATAAAGTTTAACAAAAAACATAAGCAGAAGATTCAAACTGAAACCGCTGCCTGAAGAACTTTTCTACCAAAAACTGCTTCAGAAGAAGAAAATACATCAAAATGGTAGAATTTAGTAAAAGTATGCAAAGAGGACCAAGTTGCTGCTTTGCAGATCTGGTCAACCGAAGCTTCATTCCTAAACGCCCAGGAAGTAGATACTGACCTAGTAGAATGAGCTGAAATTCTCTGAGGCGGAATTTTACCCGACTCAACATAGGCAAGATGAATTAAAGATTTCAACCAAGATGCCAAAGAAATGGCAGAAGCTTTCTGGCCTTTCCTAGAACCGGAAAAGATAACAAATAGACTAGAAGTCTTACAGAAAGATTTCGTAGCTTCAACATAATATTTCAAAGCTCTAACAACATTCAAAGAATGCAACGATTTCTCCTTAGAATTCTTAGGATTAGGACATAATGAAGGAACCACAATTTCTCTACTAATGTTGTTGGAATTCACAACTTTAGGTAAAAATTCAAAAGAAGTTCGCAACACCGCCTTATCCTGATGAAGAATCAGAAAAGGAGACTCACAAGAAAGAGCAGATAATTCAGAAACTCTTCTGGCAGAAGAGATGGCCAAAAGGAACAAAACTTTCCAAGAAAGTAATTTAATATCCAATGAATGCATAGGTTCAAATGGAGGAGCTTGAAGAGCCCCCAGAACCAAATTCAAACTCCAAGGAGGAGAAATTGACTTAATGACAGGCTTTATACGAACCAAAGCTTGTACAAAACAATGAATATCAGGAAGAATAGCAATCTTTCTGTGAAAAAGAACAGAAAGAGCAGAGATTTGACCTTTCAAGGAACTTGCGGACAAACCCTTATCTAAACCATCCTGAAGAAATTGTAATATTCTCGGTATTCTAAAAGAATGCCAAGAAAAATGATGAGAAAGACACCAAGAAATATAAGTCTTCCAGACTCTATAATATATCTCTCTGGATACAGATTTACGAGCCTGTAACATAGTATTAATCACAGAGTCAGAGAAACCTCTTTGACCAAGAATCAAGCGTTCAATCTCCATACCTTTAAATTTAAGGATTTCAGATCCTGATGGAAAAAAGGACCTTGAGACAAAAGGTCTGGTCTTAACGGAAGAGTCCACGGTTGGCAAGAGGCCATCCGGACAAGATCCGCATACCAAAACCTGTGAGACCATGCCGGAGCTACCAGCAGAACAAACGAGCATTCCTTCAGAATCTTGGAGATTACTCTTGGAAGAAGAACTAGAGGCGGAAAGATATAGGCAGGATGATACTTCCAAGGAAGTGAAAATGCATCCACTGCCTTCGCCTGAGGATCCCGGGATCTGGACAGATACCTGGGAAGTTTCTTATTTAGATGAGAAGCCATCAGATCTATTTCTGGAAGTTCCCACATTTGAACAATCTGAAGAAATACCTCTGGGTGAAGAGACCATTCGCCCGGATGCAACGTTTGGCGACTGAGATAATCCGCTTTCCAATTGTCCATACCTGGGATAGAAACCGCAGAGATTAGACAGGAGCTGGATTCCGCCCAAACCAAAATTCGAGATACTTCTTTCATAGCCAGAGGACTGTGAGTCCCTCCTTGATGATTGATGTATGCCACAGTTGTGACATTGTCTTATCTGAAAACAATGAACAACTCTCTCTTCAGAAGAGGCCAAGACTGAAGAGCTCTGAAAATTGCACGGAGTTCCAAAATATTGATCGGAAATCTCACCTCCTGAGATTCCCAAACCCCTTGTGCCGTCAGATACCCCCACACAGCTCCCCAACCTGTAAGACTTGTATCTGTTGAGATTATAGTCCAGGTCGGAAGAACAAAGAAGCCCCCTGAACTAAACGATGGTGATCTGTCCACCATGTCAGAGAGTGTCGAAAAATCGGTTTAAAGATATTAATTGAGATATCTTTGAGTAATCCCTGCACCATTGGTTCAGCATACAGAGCTGAAGAGGTCGCATGTGAAAACGAGCAAAGGAGATCGCATCTGATGCGGCAGTCCTAAGACCCAACATTTCCATGCATAAGGCTACCAAAGGGAATGATTGTGACTGAAGGTTTTGACAAGCTGATATCAATGTTAAACTTCTCTTGTCTGACAAGGACAGAGTCATAGACACTGAATTTATCTAGAAACCTAAAAAGGTTACCCTTGTCTGAGGAATCAATGAACTGATTGGTAAATTGATCCTCCAACCATGAACTTGAAGAAACAACACAAGTCGATTCGTATGAGATTCTTCGAAAATGAGAAGACTGAGCAAGTACCAAGATATCGTCCAAATAAGGAAATACCAAAACCCTATTCTCTGATTACAGAAAGAAGGGCACCGAGAACCTTTGAAAAAAATTCTTGGAACTGAGGCTAGGCCAAACAGTAGAGCCACAAAACTGGTAATGCTTGTCTAAAAAGAGAATCTCAGACACTAAAAGTGATCTGGATGAATCGGAATATGCAGATACACATCCTGTAAATCTATTGTAGACATATAATGCCCTTGCTAAACAAAAGGCAGGATAGTCCTACAGTAACCATCTTGAATGTTGGTATCCTAACATAACGATTCAATAATGATAGATCCAGAACTGGTCTGAAGGAATTGACCTTCTTTGGTACAATGAAGAGATAAAATAAAACCCCAGCCCCTGTTCCAGAACTGGAACTGGCATAAATACTCCAGCCAACTCTAGATCTGAAACACATTTCAGAAATGCTGAGCCTTGCTGTGTCAACTGGGACACGGGAAAGAAAAGAATCTCTTAGCAGGAGGCCTTAACTTGAAGCCAATTCTGTACCTTTCTGAAACAATGTTTCTGAAACCAGAGATTAAGAACGGAATTGATCCAAATTTCTTTGAAGAAAACGTAATCTGCCCCATACCAGCTGAGCTGGAATAAGGGCCGCACCTTCATAGGTACTTAGGAGCTGACTATAGGTTTCTATAAGGCTTGGATATATTCCAAACTGGAAATAGTTTCCAAACTGATACCGCTCCTGAGGATGAAGGATCAGGCTTTTGTTCCTTGTTGTGAGGAAAAGAACGAAATGATTATTTACCCTGGAAAGAAAGGGAAAGCAAAGTTGACTTAGAAGACATGTCAGCATTCCAAGTTTAATCCATAAAGCTTTTCTAGCTAAAATAGCTAGAGACATATACCTGACATCAACTCTAATGATATCAAAAGATGGTATCACCAATAAAATAATTAGCATGTTATAGAATAATAATAATGCTATAAAATTATGATCTGTTACTTGTTGCGCTAAAGCTTCTAACCAAAAAGTTGAAGCTGCAGCAACATCCGCTAAAAATATAGCAGGTCTAAGAAGATTACCTGAACATAAGTAAGCTTTTCTTAGAAAAGATTCAATTTTCCTATCTAAAGGATCCTTAAATGAAGTACTATCTGCCATAGGAATAGTAGTACATTAGCAGGAGTAGAGACAGCCCCATAACCTTAGGGATTTTTGTCCCAAAAAACTCTAATCTGTCAGATGGCACAGGATATAATTTGCTTAAACGTCTAGAAGGAGTAAATAAATTACCCAAATTATTCCATTCCCTGGAAATTACTTCAGAAATAGCATCAGGGAAATAAAACACTTCTGGAATAACTACAGGAGATTTAAAAACCTTATTTAAACGTTTACATTTAGTATCAAGAGGACCAGAATCCTCTATTTCTAATGCAAATAACACTTCTTTAAGTAAAGAACGAATAAATTCCATCTTGAACAAATACAAAGATTTATCAGCATCAACCTCTGAGACAGAAACCTCTGAACCAGAAGAACCATTATCAGTATCAGAATGATGATGTTCATTTAAAAATTCATCTGAAAAAAAGAGAAGTTTTAAAAGACTTTTATGTATACTAGAAGGAGAAATAACAGACATAGCCTTCTTAATGGATTTAAAAAATAAAATCTCTTATGTTATCAGGAACACTCTGAAAATTAGATGTTGACGGACAGCAACAGGTAATGTAATAGTACTAAAGGAAATTTTATCTGCATTAATAAGTTTGACATGACATGCAATACAAATAACAGCTGGAGAAACAGATACCAAAAGTTTATAGCAGACTTAGCTTGGTAGCTCCAGCACTGTGCAGTGATTTTCCTGTAGTATCTTCTGACTCAGTTGCAACGTGGAACATCTTGCAATATGTAAAAGAAAAAAACAACATATAAAGCAAAAATTGATCAAATTCCTTAAATGACAGTTTCAGGAATGGGAAAAAAATGCCAGTGAACAAGCTTCTAGCAACCAGAAGCAATAAATAATGAGACTTAAATAATGTGGAGACAAAAATGACGCCCATATTTTTTAGCGCCAAAAAAGACGCCCACATTATTTGGCGCCTAAATGCTTTTGGCGCCAAAAATGACGCCACATCCGGAACGCCGACATCTTTGACGCAAAATAACGTCAAAAAATGACGCAACTTCCGGCGACACGTATGACGCCGGAAACGGAAAATAATTTTTGCGCCAAAAAAGTCCGCGCCAAGAATGACGCAATAAAATGAAGCATTTTCAGCCCCCGCGAGCCTAACAGCCCACAGGGAAAAAAGTCAAATTTTTGAGGTAAGAAAAAATATGATAATTCAATGCATAATCCCAAATATGAAACTGACTGTCTGGAAATAAGGAAAGTTGAACATTCTGAGTCAAGGCAAATAAATGTTTGAATACATATATTTAGAACTTTATAAATAAAGTGCCCAACCATAGCTTAGAGTGTCACAGAAAATAAGACTTACTTACCCCAGGACACTCATCTACATGTTTGTAGAAAGCCAAACCAGTACTGAAACGAGAATCAGTAGAGGAAATGGTAAATATAAGAGTATATCGTCGATCTGAAAAGGGAGGTAAGAGATGAATCTCTACGACCGATAACAGAGAACCTTATGAAATAGACCCCGTAGAAGGAGATCACTGCATTCAATAGGCAATACTCTCTTCACATCCCTCTGACATTCACTGCACGCTGAGAGGAAAACCGGGCTCCAACTTGCTGCGGAGCGCATATCAACGTAGAATCTAGCACAAACTTACTTCACTACCTCCCTTGGAGGCAAAGTTTGTAAAACTGATTTGTGGGTGTGGTGAGGGGTGTATTTATAGGCATTTTAAGGTTTGGGAAACTTTGCCCCTCCTGGTAGGAATGTATATCCCATACGTCACTAGCTCATGGACTCTTGTTAATTACATGAAAGAAATATAAAACACACTTAAAATGCCTTACTGATATGTATAACATTGTTGCAAATATTGTCATATAATGGTCAAAACATGAGGACATATTGAGGTAGGCTCGGGAAAATGCATATTTGTTGAAACATGCACATTTCTGAGCCTACTTAGGTATTCAATTCACTAAAGGGACTAAGCTTTAACAAAGGATATCAAGAGAAATGTAACTAAGTAAATTGCAATGTTTTGGGGTTTTTTTGTAATTATACACCCTAGGGATGCACCGATACCGATACTAGTATCGGTATCGGTGCCGATACTGAGCATTTTCACAAGTACTTGTACTTGTTTACAATGCTCCGATGCCTCAGCCGATACCTTTTGAACCCTGTGGGGGAAGGAGGGAGCCTTGCGTGAGGAAGTTCCTGCTGTGCTAATACAATCAGAGAGAGCTACAGTAGAGAGGGGCGGGGACCGCGCTATTGCAGCAGGGAGCTAACGCCTAACAAGGTAGACAGACACTCAGAGATCGACGGCGTGTGGAGGAGTCAGATTGTATCAAGGTTAGGGGATTTTGCTTATGTGTGCATTATTTTATTATTTAAATATTGCAGCCAGCAGCCGTTACTAAAAGATAGCAGCCAGGTTAGGGGATTTTTTTGCTTAAGCCATTATGTCTTGCAGGTCCGTTATTAACTGGAAACAGGGTTGAAAAACACAAACAGCGTTTGAACTTAAGCTAACAGGTCAAACGCTGTTTGTGTTTTTCAACCCTGTTTCCAGTTAATAAAGGACCTGCAAGACATAATGGCTTAAGCAAAAAAATCCCCTAACCTGGCTGCTATCTTTTCAGCCATCAATGAATGAGTGCTTAGTGTTAACTTAAAATAATATATAAATACCCCCAATGTCTCTCTGCAATACGCAGTCCCAGGCTCCAGCTCATGCAGACCAACTCCCAATCAAGACACACACTGCGTGATGTGAATCCCTTCGTTCTCCACCCTGGTGTCAGACATAGTTTCAGAGCACTTTAACATAGTCCCAGGAGTTGGAGGTACTTAGTCTTGTTTATTAATGATGCATTAAAAACGCCTAAGCAGCGTAGCAGACATAGCAATTTTCACTGATTCTAACACCGGAGTGTGCAGCCAGAAGCATCACAAGTACTGGCACACTCCGGTGTTAGAATAACAAGACTAAGTACCTCCAACTCCTGGGACTATGTTAAAGTGCTCTGAAACTGTGTCTGACACCAGGGTGGAGAACGTAGGGAAAGCATTTTTGAAAAACGTTATACATTAGTATTTTTATTGTTACAGTACACAGAGAAGGGCACATTGCATCGAAGTCACATAGTACAATAAAAATACTAATGTTTAAACTTTTTTCAAAAATGCTTTCTTGTTTAAATAAAAAACGTTTTAGTGAGCTTATTTTTCACTGCCCAGTAACACACTGTGCAGCATCTCCCCTCCGTTTGTGCTCCTCCCCTGTGCCTCTGCCCCATCTGACTTACCGTGTCATACTGTGAGCCCAGACTGACTAGGAAGTGGAACAGGAACACACACAGTGCACTGCTGCTGCCTGCTAGCTGTTTAGGATTTCAAGGTAGATGCCCCAATGTGTCCCACTGCATAATGTCTTCCCCCCAATGTTCCCATCCAAATGTCTCACTGACTGGTCTGATTAGCTGATACAAAAGTGGCCAGGCATTTCTTCTGGTTAGACAAGGAGTTGACTATTAAACTTCTTTTTTAGACATTTGCCACAATAGAAAATAACTTTCTCCTCTCATCTGCACCACATGCTAGGGGTAGAACTCATTGTCCTCCAAGACAGTTTCAAATAATCCAATTGTTAACCCATTGACCACCAAAGGACTGCAGTGAATTGCTTTACACTTTACAGTGCATAGCAGCTTTTCTGGCAGCTATTTGGTTAACTGTATTTATGTGTGTATTACTTGGAGCTGTCTTGGAGGACAATGAGTGAGTTCTACCCCTAGCATGTAGCTCAGAGGTGGAAAGGAGCTGCTTGGTGCTCAGTGCTGATGCTGTGATTTGCAAAAGAAGTGAGTCTGCAAAAATATATTTCTACTACACTACTTGTGTAAATGGAATGGTGTTCCTCAATCTACAGCACTTCATCAACCCCTGCACTAGTATAAGTTAAATTATATGGAACTGATCACTTTATATTTGTGTTTTAAGTTAAAGCACAAATATCAAGTGATCAGTTCCATATAATTTAGCTTATACTAGTGCAGGGGTTGATGAAGTGCTGTAGATTGAGGAACACCATTCCATTTACACAAGTAGTGTAGTAAGATTTGAACAGAGAAGGGAGGAAAGTAAAAAAAAAAAAGTATATAACAAAAGGCTGTGGCTTGGCCATTCTTCTAATATAGTCTGGTGATTTGTTTGTGCTCCTTCCCAGTGCATTACTGTGCATGTTTTATATCTTCTTGAAGAATGCTGTGCCCATCACAGACATTCCAACCTGCAAAAGCTCATTTCAGGGAGGTGGCTCCACCCGCTACTGCGCCGACGCTACCCCTAGTGTTGCCACCTCAGCCATGTTTTCCTGGACACTTATGAGTTACACATGCTGCAGGGTGTGCAGGGAGGAAAATGTATTGTGTTTCTGGACAGCACTATTCATATTAATTCCTGCACACCCTGCAGCATGTGTAACTTATAACTAGTGTTCTATATTTTAAGGGACAGGTGGCAACCCTAGCTACCCCCCTCCCAGTTATATATTGGACACATTGAAACCCTAAATAAGATAGAGACTTATCATTAATGTAGCTTCCCACTAAAGTCACATTAAAAAAAAAAGTAGCTTTATTGCACAACCACATACAACAAACCTATTTTCCAGTGATTGTACGCTTGTTGAATGCTTAAATATTTTAGAATACAAAGTTTAATTACGTGCAGTAAATAAGGTAGTATTTGTGTTTTATTTTATTAGAATCAATGGGGGCTTGTTATATATTTATTTTTATATTTTATTTAACATGTTCTGTGAAATTTACTTGAGTTGTTACAACAAGCCAATAAAGCTGCCTTTTTTTATATATTTCATAATGTATTTTGAGTTACAGTTCTTCATACTTATAAAGAAGCTATCTTAAAACATTAGTTAGTCTGACTTTGTTGTAATGTGCTTGGGAAACTGTCACATGACAAAAGAAAAGTATCGGTACTTGGTATCGGTGAGTACTTGAAAAAAAGTATCGGTACTTGTACTCGGTCTTAAAAAAATGGTATCGGTGCAACCCTAATACACCCTATCGGAATCCTGATACTTTGACTTTAAAAAGAATGTTCTATAAATATTACATAACTTATAAAATCAATGGAGATTTTTTTTTACAAATCCCTTGTATTATGTAAGAATATGATAACAGATTTATCAGCGAACAACAAGGCAAAGTCGACATATTTTTTTTCTCTTTATGAACATATCATCTATAAGTATGTGCTCTGCAGCATGTATTTTTAAAGAGAATGGAGCACATTTTAATTGTAGATCTGTTAATTGAATGTCAGTTTAAGATGCTGCTGCTTAAAGGGACAGTCTACACCAGAATTTTTATTGTTTTAAAAGATAGATAATCCCTTTATTACCCATTACCCAGTTTTGCATAACCAACACCGTTATAATAATATACTTTTAACCTATGTGATTAACTTGTATCTAAGCCTCTGCAAACTGCCCCTTTATTTCAGTTCTTTTGACAGACTTGCAGTGTAGCCAATCAGTGCCTGCTCCCAGATAACTTCACGTGCACGAGCACAGTGTTATCTATATGAAATACGTGAACTAACACCCTCTAGTGGTGAAAAACTGTTGAAATGCATTCTGAAAAGAGGTGGCCTTCAAGGTCTAAGAAATTAGCATATGAACCTCCTAGGTTAAGCTTTCAACTAAGAATACCAAGAGAACAAAGCAAAATTGGTGATAAAAGTAAATTGGAAAATTGTTTAAAATTACATGCTCTATCTGAATCATGAAAGTTTATTTTGGCCTAGACTGTCCCTTTAAGTAAAAAAAAAAAATGAATCGCAGGCATTTTAAGGGATATAAAACAGTGCTACTTCAGTAAAACAACAGCAAACATATTTGTTTTCTTGCAAGCATTTTCAGTGTAGCCACTGCCTGTAGGGAGATAAGGCAGCTGCCAAGCCAGATAATTTAAGTTCTACTTTTGCTTCCTGTCACATGATTTCTGCAGCAAAAGTCCTCTTCTGAGCATGAGCAAGAAATTGACTTCCTGCTAGTGCACTTGTATCCTGTGAAGGCAGCTCAAGTTAAAAATAAGTCATTTTTTTATTTATTCTTGTTCTTTACTGTATCTTCTGATAGACTGTTCAAGGTAATGACTACAACTGTAACTGTAAATAATCCCAATGGTAGCAAGAATTAAAAATATTTAATAAAAACAGAATTTATGTTTACCTGATAAATTACTTTCTCCAACAGTGTGTCCGGTCCACGGCGTCATCCTTACTTGTGGGATATTCTCTTCCCCAACAGGAAATGGCAAAGAGCCCAGCAAAGCTGGTCACATGATCCCTCCTAGGCTCCGCCTACCCCAGTCATTCGACCGACGTTAAGGAGGAATATTTGCATAGGAGAAACCATATGATACCGTGGTGACTGTAGTTAAAGAAAATAAATTATCAGACCTGATTAAAAAACCAGGGCGGGCCGTGGACCGGACACACCGTTGGAGAAAGTAATTTATCAGGTAAACATAAATTCTGTTTTCTCCAACATAGGTGTGTCCGGTCCACGGCGTCATCCTTACTTGTGGGAACCAATACCAAAGCTTTAGGACACGGATGAAGGGAGGGAGCAAATCAGGTCACCTAAATGGAAGGCACCACGGCTTGCAAAACCTTTCTCCCAAAAATAGCCTCAGAAGAAGCAAAAGTATCAAACTTGTAAAATTTGGTAAAAGTGTGCAGTGAAGACCAAGTCGCTGCCCTACATATCTGATCAACAGAAGCCTCGCTCTTGAAGGCCCATGTGGAAGCCACAGCCCTAGTGGAATGAGCTGTGATTCTTTCAGGAGGCTGCCGTCCGGCAGTCACATAAGCCAATCTGATGATGCTTTTAATCCAAAAAGAGAGAGAGGTAGAAGTTGCTTTTTGACCTCTCCTTTTACCAGAATAAACAACAAACAAGGAAGATGTTTGTCTAAAATCCTTTGTAGCATCTAAATAGAATTTTAGAGCGCGAACAACATCCAAATTGTGCAACAAACGTTCCTTCTTCGAAACTGGTTTCGGACACAAAGAAGGTACGACTATCTCCTGGTTAATGTTTTTGTTAGAAACAACTTTTGGAAGAAAACCAGGTTTAGTACGTAAAACCACCTTATCTGCATGGAACACCAGATAAGGAGGAGAACACTGCAGAGCAGATAATTCTGAAACTCTTCTAGCAGAAGAAATTGCAACCAAAAACAAAACTTTCCAAGATAATAACTTAATATCAACGGAATGTAAGGGTTCAAACGGAACCCCCTGAAGAACTGAAAGAACTAAGTTGAGACTCCAAGGAGGAGTCAAAGGTTTGTAAACAGGCTTGATTCTAACCAGAGCCTGAACAAAGGCTTGAACATCTGGCACAGCTGCCAGCTTTTTGTGAAGTAACACAGACAAGGCAGAAATCTGTCCCTTCAAGGAACTTGCAGATAATCCTTTCTCCAATCCTTCTTGAAGAAAGGATAGAATCTTAGGAATCTTTACCTTGTCCCAAGGGAATCCTTTAGATTCACACCAACAGATATATTTTTTCCATATTTTGTGGTAAATTTTTCTAGTTACAGGCTTTCTGGCCTGAACAAGAGTATCAATAACAGAATCTGAGAACCCTCGTTTTGATAAGATCAAGCGTTCAATCTCCAAGCAGTCAGCTGGAGTGAGACCAGATTCGGATGTTCGAACGGACCTTGAACAAGAAGGTCTCGTCTCAAAGGTAGCTTCCATGGTGGAGCCGATGACATATTCACCAGATCTGCATACCAAGTCCTGCGTGGCCACGCAGGAGCTATCAAGATCACCGACGCCCTCTCTTGATTGATCCTGGCTACCAGCCTGGGGATGAGAGGAAACGGCGGGAATACATAAGCTAGTTTGAAGGTCCAAGGTGCTACTAGTGCATCTACTAGAGTCGCCTTGGGATCCCTGGATCTGGACCCGTAGCAAGGAACCTTGAAGTTCTGACGAGAGGCCATCAGATCCATGTCTGGAATGCCCCACAGTTGAGTAATTTGGGCAAAGATTTCCGGATGGAGTTCCCACTCCCCCGGATGTAATGTCTGACGACTCAGAAAATCCGCTTCCCAATTTTCCACTCCTGGGATGTGGATTGCAGATAGGTGGCAGGAGTGAGTCTCCGCCCATTGAATGATTTTGGTCACTTCTTCCATCGCCAGGGAACTCCTTGTTCCCCCCTGATGGTTGATGTACGCAACAGTCGTCATGTTGTCTGATTGAAACCGTATGAACTTGGCCTTTGCTAGCTGAGGCCAAGCCTTGAGAGCATTGAATATCGCTCTCAGTTCCAGAATATTTATCGGTAGAAGAGATTCTTCCCGAGACCAAAGACCCTGAGCTTTCAGGGGTCCCCAGACCGCGCCCCAGCCCATCAGACTGGCGTCGGTCGTGACAATGACCCACTCTGGTCTGCGGAAGGTCATCCCTTGTGACAGGTTGTCCAGGGACAGCCACCAACGGAGTGAGTCTCTGGTCCTCTGATTTACTTGTATCTTCGGAGACAAGTCTGTATAGTCCCCATTCCACTGACTGAGCATGCACAGTTGTAATGGTCTTAGATGAATGCGCGCAAAAGGAACTATGTCCATTGCCGCTACCATCAAACCTATTACTTCCATGCACTGCGCTATGGAAGGAAGAGGAACGGAATGAAGTGTTTGACAAGAGTTTAGAAGTTTTGTTTTTCTGGCCTCTGTCAGAAAAATCCTCATTTCTAAGGAGTCTATTATTGTTCCCAAGAAGGGAACCCTTGTCGACGGAGATAGAGAACTCTTTTCCACGTTCACTTTCCATCCGTGAGATCTGAGAAAGGCCAGGACTATGTCCGTGTGAGCCTTTGCTTGAGGAAGGGACGACGCTTGAATCAGAATGTCGTCCAAGTAAGGAACTACTGTAATGCCCCTTGGTCTTAGTACCGCTAGAAGGGACCCTAGTACCTTTGTGAAAATCCTTGGAGCAGTGGCTAATCCGAAAGGAAGCGCCACGAACTGGTAATGCTTGTCCAGGAATGCGAACCTTAGGAACCGATGATGTTCCTTGTGGATAGGAATATGTAGATACGCATCCTTTAAATCCACCGTGGTCATGAATTGACCTTCCTGGATGGAAGGAAGAATTGTTCGAATGGTTTCCATTTTGAACGATGGAACCTTGAGAAACTTGTTTAAGATCTTGAGATCTAAGATTGGTCTGAACGTTCCCTCTTTTTTGGGAACTATGAACAGATTGGAGTAGAACCCCATCCCTTGTTCTCCTAATGGAACAGGATGAATCACTCCCATTTTTAACAGGTCTTCTACACAATGTAAGAATGCCTGTCTCTTTATATGGTCTGAAGACAATTGAGACCTGTGGAACCTCCCCCTTGGGGGAAGCCCCTTGAATTCCAGAAGATAACCTTGGGAGACTATTTCTAGTGCCCAAGGATCCAGAACATCTCTTGCCCAAGCCTGAGCAAAGAGAGAGAGTCTGCCCCCCACCAGATCCGGTCCCGGATCGGGGGCCAACATTTCATGCTGTCTTGGTAGCAGTGGCAGGTTTCTTGGCCTGCTTTCCCTTGTTCCAGCCTTGCATTGGTCTCCAGGCTGGCTTGGCTTGAGAAGTATTACCCTCTTGCTTAGAGGACGTAGCACTTGGGGCTGGTCCGTTTCTACGAAAGGGACGAAAATTAGGTTTATTTTTGGCCTTGAAAGACCTATCCTGAGGAAGGGCGTGGCCCTTACCCCCAGTGATATCAGAGATAATCTCTTTCAAGTCAGGGCCAAACAGCGTTTTCCCCTTGAAAGGAATGTTAAGTAGTTTGTTCTTGGAAGACGCACCCGCTGACCAAGATTTCAACCAAAGCGCTCTGCGCGCCACAATAGCAAACCCAGAATTTTTCGCCGCTAACCTAGCCAATTGCAAAGTGGCGTCTAGGGTGAAAGAATTGGCCAATTTGAGAGCACGGATTCTGTCCATAATCTCCTCATAAGGAGGAGAATCACTATCGATCGCCTTTACTAGCTCATCGAACCAGAAACACGCGGCTGTAGTGACAGGGACAATGCATGAAATTGGTTGTAGAAGGTAACCTTGCTGAACAAACATCTTTTTAAGCAAACCTTCTAATTTTTTATCCCTAGGATCTTTGAAAGCACAACTATCTTCTATGGGTATAGTGGTGCGTTTGTTTAAAGTAGAAACCGCTCCCTTGACCTTGGGGACTGTCTGCCATAAGTCCTTTGTCATAGGAAACAATTTTTTAAATATGGGGGGAGGGACGGAAGGTATACCGGGCCTTTCCCATTCTTTATTTACAATGTCCGCCACCCGCTTGGGTATAGGAAAAGCTTCTGGGAGCCCCGGGACCTCTAGGAACTTGTCCATTTTACATAGTTTCTCTGGGATGATCAAATTCTCACAATCATCCAGAGTGGATAATACCTCCTTAAGCAGAGCGCGGAGATGTTCCAACTTAAATTTAAATGTAATCACATCGGGTTCAGCTTGTTGAGAAATTTTCCCTGAATCTGAAATTTCTCCCTCAGACAAAACCTCCCTGGCCCCCTCAGACTGGTGTAGGGGTATTTCAGAACCATTATCATCAGCGTCCTCATGCTCTTCAGTATCTAAAACAGAGCAGTCGCGCTTGCGCTGATAAGTGGGCATTTTGGCTAAAATGTTTTTGATAGAATTATCCATTACAGCCGTTAATTGTTGCATAGTAAGGAGTATTGGCGCGCTAGATGTACTAGGGGCCTCCTGAGTGGGCAAGACTGGTGTAGACGAAGGAGGGAATGATGCAGTACCATGCTTACTCCCCTCACTTGAGGAATCATCTTGGGCATCATTTTCAGTGTCACATAAATCACATCTATTTAAATGAGAAGGAACCTTGGCTTCCCCACATTCAGAACACAGTCTATCTGGTAGTTCAGACATGTTAAACAGGCATAAACTTGATAACAAAGTACAAAAAACGTTTTAAAATAAAACCGTTACTGTCACTTTAAATTTTAAACTGAACACACTTTATTACTGCAATTGCGAAAAAGTATGAAGGAATTGTTCAAAATTCACCAAAATTTCACCACAGTGTCTTAAAGCCTTAAAAGTATTGCACACCAAATTTGGAAGCTTTAACCCTTAAAATAACGGAACCGGAGCCGTTTTTATCTTTAACCCCTTTACAGTCCCTGGTATCTGCTTTGCTGAGACCCAACCAAGCCCAAAGGGGAATACGATACCAAATGACGCCTTCAGAAAGTCTTTTCTATGTATCAGAGCTCCTCACACATGCGACTGCATGTCATGCTTCTCAAAAATAAGTGCGCAATACCGGCGCGAAAATGAGGCTCTGCCTATGATTAGGGAAAGCCCCTAGAGAATAAGGTGTCTAAAACAGTGCCTGCCGATATTATTTTACAAAAATACCCAGATTAAATGATTCCTCAAGGCTAAATATGTGTATATATGAATCGATTTAGCCCAGAAAATGTCTACAGTCTTAATAAGCCCTTGTGAAGCCCTTATTTACTGTCTGAATAAAAATGGCTTACCGGATCCCATAGGGAAAATGACAGCTTCCAGCATTACATCGTCTTGTTAGAATGTGTCATACCTCAAGCAGCAAAAGACTGCTCACTGTTCCCCCAACTGAAGTTAATTCCTCTCAACAGTCCTGTGTGGAACAGCCATGGATTTTAGTAACGGTTGCTAAAATCATTTTCCTCATACAAACAGAAATCTTCATCTCTTTTCTGTTTCAGAGTAAATAGTACATACCAGCACTATTTTAAAATAACAAACTCTTGATTGAATAAAAAAAACTACAGTTAAACACTAAAAAACTCTAAGCCATCTCCGTGGAGATGTTGCCTGTACAACGGCAAAGAGAATGACTGGGGTAGGCGGAGCCTAGGAGGGATCATGTGACCAGCTTTGCTGGGCTCTTTGCCATTTCCTGTTGGGGAAGAGAATATCCCACAAGTAAGGATGACGCCGTGGACCGGACACACCTATGTTGGAGAAATGGACAATAATTTTCAGTAGTAGTTCATACTTTAAACTGCCTTTTAGAAGAGGTGGTATTTGTATAGAATTCCTTTTTTGCTGTTTTTTTAAACTTGTCAAATGATTTTGACAAGTCTTACTTAGCATGGGTAAGAAACTGACTAACTGTGATAGCTACTGCATGTGCCTTCTAGAAACCACAATCCACTGTGGGGATGTGATAGAAAGTAAAAGATGAAAAATACGTTAAAAAAAATAAATGTAAAATCCTTTTAAAATCATCAATAATCCAGATTGCAATGATTTATATAAAGTATATCCCACTGATTTGTGCTTTTTTTTTGTTTTATACCCCTTTATTTGTTCTTTATTTGCCCCCTTTATTTTTGTTCTTTATTTGCCTCTTGAAGTGTTAAGGGAATTGTTACTGTACTATTTTCTATGTATAATTAATTAGTAAAAATGTTACAAAAAAGTAATCAGAAGTGCTATGTAATCAATCTCTCTTTCTCTTCATTTATATATTAATTAGGAGTGGTGCTTTGGTATTTCTGGTAAATTGTAGGGGTAAATTACCTGACAAGATCACATTTCCAAACCTCTCCTTCAGGGGAAAGGCTGCTAACTCCTTCCATGTACAGTAGTCCTCGTTGCTCAGTTAGTGCCCACACAACATTATTTCTGGCTGTGATTTGAGATAATGGACACGGACAATCAACCTTTACAGCTCTGGCACAAGGACGGTCAACACTCAGACCTTACAGAAGGGAAAAAAGGGAACATAACGTGGACACGTTAATATTTAAGTCTAAACATTAAGTTTAGACTTAAATATTAAGGTGAAACACTCCAAAACCTATAAAACTGTTGCCACACAATTTAAAACACTAGACATAAAATAATTATACTATTAATAATAATAATAATAATAATAATAATAACTACTAAAAAAAAATGTTAAAATAAGTTTTCCTGGTTTCCTCATGTTTTACATTCTAATAATGCATTGGAGTAAAAAGAGAAATAATAAAACAATAAGCAAACAACTGCTAGTATGTGAATCAATGATACACCTGTAAATAAAGTAGAGGATACATTGTGGGACAGTTATTTCTATACCATAGAAGGACATAACCTTTAGGGTTTTATTATTTAAAGGGGCACTCAAGTCAAAATAAACCTTTATGATTCAGTTTTAAGACACTTTTTAATTTACTTCCATTATCAAATTTTACAGTTTTTTTATATTCACACTTTCTGGGGAAACAAGATCCCACTGAGCATGTGCACAAGCTCACAGGGTATATGTGTACTAGTCTGTGGCTGATGCCTGTCCCATGATAAAGGGGGCCGGAAAATGGGAGAAAAAAAATAATTTGTCAGGAAAAGAAAAACATAATTTATGCTTACCTGATAAATTCCTTTATTCTGTAGTGTGATCAGTCCACGGGTCATCATTACTTCTGGGATATTACTCCTCCCCAACAGGAAGTGCAAGAGGATTCACCCAGCAGAGCTGCATATAGCTCCTCCCCTCTACGTCACTCCCAGTCATTCGACCAAGGACCAACGAGAAAGGAAAAGCCAAGGGTGAAGTGGTGACTGGAGTATAAATTAAAAAATATTTACCTGCCTTAAAAACAGGGCGGGCCGTGGACTGATCACACTACAGAAGAAAGGAATTTATCAGGTAAGCATAAATTATGTTTTCTTCTGTTAAGTGTGATCAGTCCACGGGTCATCATTACTTCTGGGATACCAATACCAAAGCAAAAGTACACGGATGACGGGAGGGATAGGCAGGCTCTTTATACAGAAGGAACCACTGCCTGAAGAACCTTTCTCCCAAAAATAGCCTCCGAAGAAGCAAAAGTGTCAAATTTGTAAAATTTGGAAAAAGTATGAAGCGAAGACCAAGTTGCAGCCTTGCAAATCTGTTCAACAGAGGCCTCATTCTTGAAGGCCCAAGTGGAAGCCACAGCTCTAGTAGAATGAGCTGTAATTCTTTCAGGAGGCTGCTGTCCAGCAGTCTCATAAGCTAAACGAATTATGCTACGAAGCCAAAAAGAAAGAGAGGTAGCGGAAGCTTTTTGACCTCTCCTCTGCCCAGAGTAAATGACAAACAGAGAAGACGTTTGTCGAAATTCCTTAGTTGCCTGTAAGTAAAATTTTAGAGCACGGACTACATCCAGGTTGTGCAGTAGACGTTCCTTCTTTGAAGAAGGATTTGGGCATAAAGAAGGAACAACAATCTCTTGATTGATATTCCTGTTAGTAACTACCTTAGGTAAGAACCCAGGTTTAGTACGCAGGACTACCTTATCCGAATGAAAAATCAAATAAGGAGAATCACAATGTAAGGCTGATAATTCAGAGACTCTTCGAGCCGAGGAAATAGCCATTAAAAATAGAACTTTCCAAGATAACAACTTTATATCAATGGAATGAAGGGGTTCAAACGGAACGCCCTGTAAAACATTAAGAACAAGGTTTAAACTCCATGGTGGAGCAACAGTTTTAAACACAGGCTTAATTCTGGCCAAAGCCTGACAAAAAGCCTGGACGTCAGGAACTTCTGACAGACGTTTGTGTAACAGAATGGACAGAGCTGAGATCTGTCCCTTTAATGAACTAGCAGATAAACCCTTTTCTAAACCTTCTTGTAGAAAAGACAATATCCTAGGAATCCTAACCTTACTCCAAGAGTAACCTTTGGATTCACACCAATATAGGTATTTACGCCATATCTTATGGTAAATCTTTCTGGTAACAGGTTTCCTAGCCTGTACTAAGGTATCAATAACTGACTCAGAAAATCCACGTCTTGATAAAATCAAGCGTTCAATTTCCAAGCAGTCAGCTTCAGAGAAGTTAGATTTTGATGTTTGAAGGGACCCTGTATCAGAAGGTCCTGTTTCAGAGGTAGAGACCAAGGTGGACAGGATGACATGTCCACCAGGTCTGCATACCAAGTCCTGCGTGGCCACGCAGGTGCTATTAGAATCACTGATGCTCTCTCTTGTTTGATTCTGGCAATCAATCGAGGAAGCAACGGGAAGGGTGGAAACACGTAAGCCATCCTGAAGTCCCAAGGTGCTGTCAGAGCATCTATCAGGACTGCTCCTGGATCCCTGGATCTGGACCCGTAACGAGGAAGCTTGGCGTTCTGTCGAGACGCCATGAGATCTATCTCTGGTTTGCCCCAACGTCGAAGTATTTGGGCAAAGACCTCCGGATGAAGTTCCCACTCCCCCGGATGAAAAGTCTGACGACTTAAGAAATCCGCCTCCCAGTTCTCCACTCCCGGGATGTGGATTGCTGACAGGTGGCAAGAGTGAGACTCTGCCCAGCAAATTATCTTTGATACTTCCATCCTAGCTAGGGAGCTTCTTGTCCCTCCCTGATGGTTGATGTAAGCTACAGTCGTGATGTTGTCCGACTGAAACCTGATGAACCCCCGAGTTGTCAACTGGGGCCAAGCCAGGAGGGCATTGAGAACTGCTCTCAATTCCAGAATGTTTATTGGCAGGAGACTCTCCTCCTGACTCCATTGTCCCTGAGCCTTCAGAGAATTCCAGACGGCACCCCAACCTAGAAGGCTGGCGTCTGTTGTTACAATTGTCCAGTCTGGTCTGCTGAATGGCATCCCCCTGGACAGATGTGGCCGAGAAAGCCACCATAGAAGAGAATTTCTGGTCTCTTGATCCAGATTCAGAGAAGGGGATAAGTCTGAGTAATCCCCATTCCACTGACTTAGCATGCACAGTTGCAGTGGTCTGAGGTGTAAGCGTGCAAAGGGTACTATGTCCATTGCCGCTACCATTAAGCCGATTACCTCCATGCATTGAGCCACTGACGGGTGTTGAATGGAATGAAGGGTGCGGCAAGCACTTTGAAGTCTTGTTAGCCTGTCCTCTGTCAGGTAAATCTTCATTTCTACAGAATCTATAAGAGTCCCCAGGAAGGGAACTCTTGTGAGTGGAACGAGTGAACTTTTCTTTTCGTTCACCTTCCATCCATGTGACCTTAGAAATGCCAGCACTAACTCTGTATGAGACTTGGCAGTTTGAAAGCTTGAAGCTTGAATCAGAATGTCGTCTAGGTATGGAGCTACAGAGATTCCCCGCGGTCTTAGTACCGCCAGAAGAGCACCTAGAACCTTTGTGAAGATTCTTGGAGCTGTAGCCAATCCGAATGGAAGAGCCACAAACTGGTAATGCCTGTCTAGGAAGGCAAACCTTAGGTACCGATAATGATCTTTGTGAATCGGTATGTGAAGGTAAGCATCTTTTAAATCTACAGTGGTCATGTATTGACCCTCTTGGATCATAGGTAAAATTGTCCGAATAGTCTCCATCTTGAACGATGGAACTCTTAGGAATTTGTTTAGGATCTTTAAGTCCAGGATTGGTCTGAAAGTTCCCTCTTTTTTGGGAACCACAAACAGATTTGAGTAAAACCCCTGTCCCTGTTCCGATCGTGGAACTGGATGGATTACTCCCATTAACAAGAGCTCTTGTACGCAGCGTAGAAACGCCTCTTTCTTTGTCTGGATTGTTGACAATCTTGACAGATGAAATCTCTCTCTTGGAGGAGAGTATTTGAAGTCCAGAAGGTATCCCTGAGATATTATCTCTAGCGCCCAGGGATCCTGAACATCTCTTGCCCAAGCCTGGGCAAAGAGAGAAAGTCTGCCCCCCACTAGATCCGATCCCGGATCGGGGGCCCTCAATTCATGCTGTTTTAGGGGCAGCAGCAGGTTTCCTAGTCTGCTTGCCCTTGTTCCAGGACTGGTTAGGTTTCCAGCCTTGTCTGTAGCGAGCAACAGCTCCTTCCTGTTTTGGTGCAGAGGAAGTTGATGCTGCTCCTGCTTTGAAATTACGAAAGGAACGAAAATTAGACTGTCTAGTCTTGGCTTTGGCTTTGTCCTGAGGCAGGGCATGGCCTTTACCTCCTGTAATGTCAGCGATAATCTCTTTCAACCCGGGCCCGAATAAGGTCTGCCCTTTGAAAGGTATATTAAGCAATTTAGACTTAGAAGTAACATCAGCTGACCAGGATTTTAGCCACAGCGCCCTGCGTGCCTGAATGGCGAATCCTGAATTCTTCGCCGTAAGTTTAGTAAGATGTACTACGGCCTCCGAAATGAATGAATTAGCTAGTTTAAGGACTCTAAGCCTGTCCGTAATGTCGTCCAGAGTAGCTGAACCAATGTTCTCTTCCAGAGACTCAATCCAGAATGCCGCTGCAGCCGTGATCGGCGCAATGCATGCAAGGGGTTGCAATATAAAACCTTGTTGAACAAACATTTTCTTAAGGTAACCCTCTAACTTTTTATCCATTGGATCTGAAAAAGCACAGCTATCCTCCACCGGGATAGTGGTACGCTTAGCTAAGGTAGAAACTGCTCCCTCCACCTTAGGGACCGTTTGCCATAAGTCCCTTGTGGTGGCGTCTATTGGAAACATTTTTCTAAATATCGGAAGGGGTGAGAACGGCACACCGGGTCTATCCCACTCCTTAGTAACAATTTCAGTAAGTCTCTTAGGTATAGGAAAAACCTCAGTACTCGTCGGTACCGCAAAATATTTATCCAACCTACACATTTTCTCTGGTATTGCAACTGTGTTACAATCATTCAGAGCCGCTAACACCTCCCCTAGTAATACACGGAGGTTTTCCAGTTTAAATTTAAAATTTGAAATATCTGAATCCAGTCTGTTTGGATCAGAACCGTCACCCACAGAATGAAGTTCTCCGTCCTCATGTTCTGCCACCTGTGACGCAGTGTCTGACATGGCCCTAATATTATCAGCGCACTCTGTTCTCACCCCAGAGTGATCACGCTTACCTCCTAGTTCTGGTAATTTAGCCAAAACCTCAGTCATAACAGTAGCCATATCCTGTAATGTGATTTGTAATGGCCGACCAGATGTACTCGGCGCTACAATATCACGCACCTCCCTCTGAGCGGGAGATGTAGGTACTGACACGTGAGGCGAGTTAGTCGGCATAACTCTCCCCTCGTTGTTTAGTGAAATTTGTTCAATTTGTACAGACTGACTTTTATTTAAAGTAGCATCAATACAGTTAGTACATAAATTTCTATTGGGCTCCACTTTGGCATTGCAACAAATGACACAGGTATCATCCTCTGAATCAGACATGTTTAACACACTAGCAAATAAACTTGCAACTTGGAAATACAATTCAATTAGAATAATATTAAAATGTACTGTGCCTTTAAGAAGCACAGAAGATCTATGACAGTTGAAAATTAATAAATTGAAACAGTTATAGCCTCAATCCTTGTAAACAACACAACTTTAGCAAAGGTTTAATCCCATTAGCAAAGATAACAAATTCTGAAAGCAGGAAACAAATTATAGAATAAACGTTTTTTATTTCAGTCAAACTATAATTCTCACAGCTCTGCTGAGAGAAATTACCTCCCTCAAAATAAGTTTGAAGACCCCTGAGCTCTGTAGAGATGAACCGGATCATGCAGGGAATACAATGAGTTGCTGACTGAAATATTTGATGCATAGAAAAAGCGCCAAAAAACGGCCCCTCCCCCTCACACACAGCAGTGAGGGAGAACAGAAACTGTCAGAAAAACAGATTAAGCAACTGCCAAGTGGAAAAATAGTGCCCAAACATTTATTCACACAGTACCTCAGCAAATGAAAACGATTTTACATTCCAGCAAAAACGTTAAACATAATCTCTAGTTATTAAACAGCTTTATGTATTTCTTACAGTGTAATTCTAGTGAAGTACCATTCCCCAGAATACTGAAGTGTAAAGTATACATACATGACATTATATCGGTATGGCAGGATTTTCTCATCAATTCCATTGTCAGAAAATAAAAACTGCTACATACCTCTATGCAGATTCATCTGCCCGCTGTCCCCTGATCTGAAGTTTACCTCACTCCTCAGATGGCCGAGAACAGCAATATGATCTTAACTACTCCGGCTAAAATCATAGCAAAACTCTGGTAGATTCTTCTTCAAACTCTGCCAGAGAGGTAATAACACACTCCGGTGCTATTTTAAAATAACAAACTTTTGATTGAAGATATAAAACTAAGTATAATCACCATAGTCCTCTCACACATCCTATCTAGTCGTTGGGTGCAAGAGAATGACTGGGAGTGACGTAGAGGGGAGGAGCTATATGCAGCTCTGCTGGGTGAATCCTCTTGCACTTCCTGTTGGGGAGGAGTAATATCCCAGAAGTAATGATGACCCGTGGACTGATCACACTTAACAGAAGAAATCTACTGCTTATTTAAAATTGTTAATTATCTTTTTATTATGCATTATTATACATTTCTACTGCACTAATTAGTCCTTTAAGGCAAGGGAATATATTATGTTATTTGCTGCTTTTATCATGACAGCTCATATAGTTGTAGTGATTTAACCAATGCAGGCGACAGATTTATATAAAAAAATCAGTATAGTATAGTGAGTCTAGAAGAGAGAGACAGACATATGCTGTTAACATTGTTAATGTTGCTGCAAGATTCCATCGCTCACAATGCTGTCATATTATGTGCCTGTAGCTGCACACTCTTATGCCAATACTGTCTCTGTATGTTGCTGCAGCTGCACCACCTAATGTCACACCACTACCCTATCCTCCTGCCCATATCATCTACACAAATATCTAAACTGTATATGCAAACTTATTTGTACTAATATCAGCTAATACAAGCTATATGTTAACTATATTAGAAACCACAATATATACTTTTTTGTAATAGCAAGTACAGTTCATTGAGATGTACTGGCATGTACCTGTTTGCAAGTAAAGATCTCCATTTGTTCTAATTATCCAAGCAGTATCATCGCTTAGCGCTACAAATGCGGCCTGTGGAAGTGCTTCATACCAATGTCTCTTTCCTTTTATTGTAACTTTTCCACAAGCAAAAGCTTTGTTAGATTTATGTTCTATCTTCCAAAGAAGAGCTCCTAGAAAGGTATAAGCAAAGCAAAAAATTACCAAAAGAAAGGGAAACAATTGCCTAGCACCAAGCCATGAAATAACTATACAGGCATACCTCGTTTTATTGCGATTAGTTTTATTGCGCTTTGCAGATATTGCTCTCTTTACAAACTGAGGTTTGTGGCAAACCTGTGTTGAGCAAGTCCATCTGCTCCATTTTTCCAACATATATACACATATAAAAACATAAAGACGCATATATACATACCTATATATAAACAACACTAGCAAACAAAAAGATTACGACTCACTGAAGGCTCAGATGATGGTTAGCATTTTTTAGCAATAAAGTATTTTTTTAAATTAAAGTATGTATATTGGGGGGTTTTTAGACTTACTGCTATTGCACACTTAGACTACAGTATAGTGTAAAAAGTAGTGTGACTCACTTTATTGCTATATTCTCTTTATTGCAGTGGTCTGGAACCAAACCCGCAATCTACTTAATTAATGTGTAGTTATATACAAATCGTCTCACTTGAGTTCTTTTAACTAACATTGTCTTTATTTTGTTCAAACCTGAATATATTTTAATAATGTGTTTTTAATATGTTTTTATTTGCAATGGAAAACATTTGATAAAAGTTTAGAAAACACTAGATAAAAAGCAAAAATTGGTTATTCATTAGACAAATGAATAGAAAAGATGAAATGTTTTACCTAACATTTTTTCATTACAGGAATTAAACTAGTTAACAAAAACATTAGTTTGTTAATACATTTCTGTATCTGTAAGGTAATACAAATGGGTGAAAACCAGCAACACATATTTAGAAAAAAATGTCAGTTAGCAAATAATTCTGCTATTTACGTACCCTAACCTCATAACCAGTTGGACTGTAATTTAAAAGGGACAGTAAAGTCAAAATTAAACTTTAACCTCTTATAAAGAGCATCTCATAGAAGCTCAGGAGCGTGCACAAAGCTTTAGCACTCTATGCAGCAGTGTAGGCAACAATTTATAACACTGCTACAAGCATTCTTGCAAAACGCTGTATGCTCTGAATCATTTACTGTGCCTTAACCAACGTCAAACTTGGCCACCCTGTGATTCACTAATCATGTGACTAGCTAAGGTTTTATAAAAAAAAATGAAATGATAGGGAAGTATCCAATAGTGGAAAACTAATATTTGATAATTATGAAAATAGTTTCACTCTAATAAAAGAAAAGAGCAGACCCAATTATGCCAGGCACAGCTAAGGAACACCTGCAAAAATCTTTTTTTTTTTTTTTTTATTATTATTATTATTATTATTATTATTATTATTAAACTGTAAGAGTTCCATGTAAATTGAACTCAGGATAAACAAATAGATTTGTCTTTGTTCCGTTTAATATTTTTTATAGGAAAACGAAATGTATGCTTACCTGATAAATGTATTTATTTATTTCTTGACACAGTGAGTCCACGGATCATCTCTAATTACTATTGGGATTATCACTCCTGCCCAGCAGGAGGCAGCAAAGAGCACTACAGCAAAGCTGTTAAATATCACCTCCCTTCCCTCCAACCCCAGTCATTCAACCAAAGTAAAAAAAAGGAAAGGAAGTAACAAGGTGCAGAGGTGCCTGAGGTTTATAACACAAAACACTGTCTATGAAAACAGGGCGGGCCGTGACCCCCCCGTGTCAAGAAATAAATACATTTATTAGGTAAGCATAAATTTTGTTTTCTTTCTAATTACACAGTGAGTCCACGTATCATCTCTAATTACTATTGGGAATCAATACAAAAGCTAGAGGACACAGATGATAAGGGAGGGAAAAGACAGGGTACCTAAACGGAAGGCACCACTGCTTGAAGAACCTTTCTCCCAAAAGTCTCAGCCGAGGCAAACGTGTCAAATTTATTAAAAAAAAAGTGTGTAGAGAGGACCAAGTTGCAGCCTTGCAAATCTGTTCCAGAGAAGCTTCATTTTTGAATGCCCAGGAAAAGGAAAAGAAAATGTATGCTTACCTGCTAAATTTGTTTCTTTTTAGACACGATGAGTCCACGGATTTCATCCTTACTTGTGGGATTACGCCTACTGGTCAGCAGGAGGAGGCAAAGAGCACCACAGCAGAGCTGTATATATAGCTCCTCCCTTCCCTCTAACTCCAGTCATTCGACCGAAGTTAGGAAGAGAAAGGAAAAGCCAAGGTGCAGAGGTGTCTGAAGTTTCACAAAAAAATAATAACCTGTCTCATAGAACAGGGCGGGCCGTGGACTCATCGTGTCTAAAAAGAAACAAATTTATCAGGTAAGCATACATTTTCTTTTCTTTTTAAAGACACGATAAGTCCACGGATTTCATCCTTACTTGTGGGATACAATACCAAAGCTAAAGTACACGGATGAAAAGGGATGGACAAGACAGGAAACCTAGACGGAAGGCACCACTGCTTGAAGAACGTTTCTCCCAAAAACAGTCTCAGCCGAAGCAAAGATATCAAATTTGTAAAATGTAGAAAAAGGTTTGAAGAGAAGACCAAGTAGCAGCCTGGCAAATCTGCTCAACTGAAGCATTATTTTTGAATGTTCATAAGGAAGCAACAACCCTGGTGGAATGAACCGTAACCCTTCCAGGAGACTGCTGTCCAGCAACCTCAGATGCAAAAACGGATGAAACTCTTCAACCAAAAGGAAAGTAGCCGTAGCTTTCTGACACGTATGTTCTCTTTAAAAAAAAATCAAACAAAGAAGACGATTGACGAAAGTCCTTAGTTGCTTGGAAATAAAAAATTTAAAAAACACGGACTACGTCCAAAATGTGCAGAAGACGTTCCTTCTGAGACAATAATCTCCTAATAAATGGTCGTAACCGAAACAACCTTAGGAAGAAAACCAAGTTTAGTACCAACACTACCTTATCCAAATTAAAAATAAGGTAAAGCGAATTATATTGTAATGCCGAAAGCTCAGACACTCATCAAGCAGAAGAATGGCAACAAGAATAAAACTTTCCAAGATAACGTAATATTCATGGAATGCATAGGTTCAACAGAATCCCTTGAAGAACTTTAAGATCTAAATTCAAACTCCATGGAGGAGCAATTGGTTTAAACACAGGCCTGACTCTAATCAGAGCCTGACAAAAGGATTGAACATCTGGGACAACTGCCAGACGCTTGTGTAACAAAATAGATAAAACAGAGATCTGACCCTTTAGGGAACTCACTGATAAACCCTTCTCCAATCCTTCTCGGAGAAAAGGCCAAATTCTGGGAAACTCTACTCCATGAGTAACCCTCGGATTCACACCATAAAGATATTTATGCCCTATCTTATGGAAAATCTTCCTAGGTACAGGTTTACATGCCTGAATTAAGGCATCTATGACCGAATCAGAGAAACTTTGCTTGTATAGGATCAAGCGTCCAATCTCCAAGCAATCGGCTTCAGTGAAACTAGATTTGGGTGGAAGAAGGGACCCCGAATAAGAGATCCTTCCTCAACGGAAGAGTCCAAGTTGCAGAGATGACATGTCCACCGGATCTGCATACCAAAGCCTGCAAGGTCACGCAGAAGCGAGGAGGATCACTGATGCCTCCTCCTATATAATTTGAACAATCACCCTGGAAAGAAGCGCAAACTGGGGAAATAGATATTCTAGGCTGAAGGACCAAAGAACTGTCAAGGCAGTTATCAGCTCGGACTGTGGGCCCTAGACCTGGACCCGTATCCCAAAAGCCTGGCATTTTGACAAGATGCCATGAGATCCAACTACAGCCGACCCCATTTGAAAATCAGGTTGGAGAATACTCCCGGATGGAGCTCCCCCTCTCCCGGATGAAAAGTCTGTCTATTCAGAAAAACCGTTACCCAAGTGTCCACCCCTGGGATATGGACCGCTGACAGAGAACAAGAATGAGCCTCCAACCACTGGATAATCTTGGCTACCTTAGCCATCGTCAAGGAACATCTCGTTCCTCCCTGATTATTGATGTAAGACCATCGTCATATTGTCCGTCTGAAAACAGATGAAACTGGACCGAAGCCAACTGAGGCCAGACCAGTAGAGCCTTGAAGCTCGCTCTCAGTTCCAGGGAGTCATTAAAAAGAACAGACTCTGCCTGAGTCCACACACTGCTAAATCATGTTCCCTGGGATAGGTGATCCAGAGACAACCACCATAGAAGATAGTCCCTTGTCTCCTGACCCAGAGTTGAGGAGACAAGACTGCATAGTCTCCTTTCCATTGCCTGAGTATGCTTAACTGCATAGGACTGAAGTGGAACGAACAAACGGAATTTTAAGGTTCACAAGGCGCCGCTCATTTAATCAATCCTTGGAAGGATGAAAGGTTGAGTGGACTTCACCAAGGATTGAACCTGCAACCCTTGGGTTGTTACAGAACTCAGCCACAGTGCCTAAGTATGCTGAGCTATCTGTCCGGCTATTGCCCATTGTCGTCACCATCAGCCCGATTACTTCTATGTACTGAGCCACTGAAGGCCGAGAAGTGGACTGAAGGACTAAACCAGTATTGATAGAACTTGATTTCCTGACCTCAGTCAGAAAAATCTTCATTGATAATTTGTTATGATTCCCAAGAAAGCTACCCTTGTGCTTGGGACTAAGGAACACTTTTCCAAAGACACCTTCCACCCGTAAAATCACGGAAGTATAACACCATGTCTGTGTAAATCTTGCTTGCTGTACGGATGACGCCTGGACTAGGATATCAGCCAGATAGGACGCCACTGCAATGCTCCGTAACGGAAGCACCACCAACAGTGATCCCAGAGCCTCCATAAGAACTCGGAACTGTGGCAAGACCGAAAGGAAGGACCATGAACAGGAAGTGTGTATCCAGAAAAGCAAATCCTTGAACTTGAGACGATTCTCGTGAACGTCACATGAAGGCACTTGTCCTTTAATCCACCATTGTCAGAAATTGACTTTCTAGGATCAAGGGAGGAATGGAAAGAGTTTCCATCCTGAAGGACAGTAACCTTCTTAAAAAATGGTATGAAGATTCTCCTTTTTTGAGAAGCACAGCCCAATCGGTAACCCCAGATCCTGTACCAGTATTAGAACTGAAACAACCACTCCCAGGTCTGAGAGATCTCCTACGTAGTGTAAGGACGTCTCTCCTTTTGTCTGATCTCCAGACAATCTTGAAAGCAGAAACTGCCTCTGAGAGGAAAACATTCGAACTCGAAACCAAACGTGAGCGAAAACGGAAAGTCAGCCCCCTACAAGATCCAATCCCGGACCGGGGCATTTTCCCCATGCTGTCCTTGATTCAACAGCAGGCTATTTGTTCTTTTTTTTTTCTTCTAAATTTTCGTCAAGCCAGGTACCAACAATGTTTGCTCCTGGCAAGTATTCACCAAAATCTTAGTTTTAGAACATATATCCGTAAAACAAGGCTCTAACATAAGGTCCCAAGAGCTGGAACAGAGCCACCTATGCTCCCAGTTTGATAACTGGAAGGGAAGAAAATGAAATAAAAGGAATTAGCCAATGTGAAAGCTTTATCCAGTCCTGGATGTTATCCAGGGAAGCTACTGACTAATAGCATCAGACAACGCAGCAAGCTAAAATGCCGTCACACTAGTGACGGTAGCAAAGTACACAGATGGTTGCCATTGTAAACCCTGGTGTGTCCCATTACTAAAATTTTTCCATAGGACTATCCTCTTAGGGTATAGAAGTTCGCGTAGTAAAGTTGAAACTACTCCTTCCCCCTAAGGAATGTCGTACAGCCTCCTTAGTCGAGTCAGCCATGGGAAACAGTCTTGTAAATATAGGGAATGCCTAGGGTACCATTCCATCTGAGACTGAGATTCTCAGTAACATAGAGGAACCATTTAGAATAGAAATTACTCTAGCAATGGAAAAATATAGAATGCATCATAACCCCGAGAGGAGTGTGAAGGAATGCAGGGCACTGCAAGTGGGCCATAAAATTTCGACGGAAACTGTAGGAGAAATTTGTGGCCATTGTTAATAGACTCTTAAACAGCAATCACCGTAGAGGGAGTAGATTCAAAAAGAGAAAATAAATTTGAATACATTTTAATAAATCTTTTCACATAGGAAACGATACTGTGCCCTTAAATCTGAAAAGAAACTATTCTTGTGTGTGTTTGTTTCATCCTCAGTCACAAGGGATGAATTAACAAATAAACAGCTGAAATTCATTTATGAGAATGTACACATAACAAAAGTTACCGTCTCTTTAAATCATAAAGTAACTTTTGTGTGTTTTTGTACCGTCCTACATCACAAAAGATGAATTAACAAATAAACAGTCGCAATTCTTTTAATAAAATTTACACACAAAAAATGTTACTGTCTCTTTAAATTTTAAAAGAACATCTTATTACTGTTGTGCAGAACAATCCAATAAGAATATTAATATTGCTGTAAATAAACATCGCTATTTACATAAAAAAGCAATGTCTTTGCAAGGAACCGCAGAGCACTGCCTGTGGTTCATAAAATTATTCTGGACACTATAATAGAAAAATTGTGGCATGGATTGACCGGTGTCACCAGACTCTTAACAGCAATAGCTTTAAAAGGAGTATATAAAAAATAGGCACATAAAAAAACAGTACTGTTTCTTTAAATGTTAAAATAACTATCTTTTGTGTGCTTTTGTAGTATCCTATCACAAGGATGAACTAACCCAAGCAACTGAATCTATATAATAAAGATCAGAGAGAAAAAAAAGTCTAAAAATCACATTGTGTTTATTGTGTGTTTTGCAAACAGACATTTAAATAGTAATCAAACAGTTCTGGACCTACTGAACCTCAGCTATTGTGCTGAAGGTGCCCAAGTGTCCAAGTTAACTGTATAATAATCAGAGACCTTTAAACACGTCAGACACAATGTATTTAGGTCTAACACTGAGCGTTACACAGCTGTGTTTAACGCTCTACCCTCCGGTATCATACTCTGACTGTACTGCGTCCAGAGATGGAGGAAAGAGTTTAAAAAACGGTGGGAAGATAACTCCGCCCATCGTGGGCATCACAGTACTCAATCTCCCGGTCGCCATGAAGATCTTATAGATCTGACACCAGGAGATATAACAACTAAGCCAAATGTGTAAAAGGTTTGCCGAGTATGCTACCGCACTCTAAATGTTTCTCCCGGTCGGCATATTTCATGTTAAAACCGCCGGGAGTAAAATAAAACTGATTCCATGCAGCCCCAGTGTCCATATATCTCTCCCTCAAGAAGAGACCACAGTCCCATCACAATAAAGAGCTTCCAATCTTTATCTTAGCCCTTGACATGTGATTGTATGTAACATAGTGCTCACTTTCTTCTGAGAGAATGATGTCCCCAGAAATAAAAAAGTTAGCACTTACCTTGAATGCTGTGCGACAGCATGGCAGTCCAGCAGGTGTAAGAGGTCCTCTCCCTCCCATAGCCCTGTGGAATAGGATAAGCCTGAGTTAAATGTGCTTAGGCTATCTGGATTAGGGCAGCAAATATGTATAGAGGCGCAGTGAGAATTATGTCCCACCAGTTCCTATTGCTTTAAAGCCACCAAATGCTCTACTGTAGAGACTGATCTGGACTAGGCTACACCCTAGAACAAAGTAGCACTCTATGGCACAACTTTAAAAATAATAAACTCTTGATTGAAGAATCTATAACTAACACCTCACTTTACCTCTTCCTATCACTAACATAGGCAAAGAGAATGACTGGAGTGGGAGGGAAGGGAGGAGCTATATATATACAGCTCTGCTGTGGTGCTCTTTGCCTCCTCCTGCTGACCAGAAAGCGTAATCCCACAAGGATGAAATCCGTGAACTCATCACTGTCTTTAAAAAGAAACAGCCCTTGTAGAATGAGCCGTGACACTCTCAGGAGGCTGCTGTCCAGCGGTTTCATAGGCCAAGCGAATTATACTCTTCAGCCACAAAGAAAAAGAAATAGCCGTAGCCGTCTGACCCTTACGTTTCCCAGAGAAAACAACAAATAGAGCCAAAGTCTGGCGAAAATCCTTAGTCAAGGAGGAAGGAGAACAGCACACCTGTTTGTAGGGCACGAAGTAAGATTTGCCAAATCTTTTCAATCCAAGTGATCATAAATCCAAGCACTTCAGTTTATATAAACATACTGTCTGAAAAAGAAAGGGTGGGCCGTGGACTCACCGTATCAAGAAATAAATATATCAGGTAAGCATGAATTTTGTTTTCTTTCTAATGACACGAGTCAGTCCACGGATCATCATTACTTACTGTTGGGAATTAATACCCAAGCTACAGGACACAGATGATCGGGGAGGGCAAGACAGGTAACCTAAACAGAAGGCACCACTGCTTGAAAAATCTCTCTCCCAAAGAAACCTCAGCAAAAGTATTAAATTTGGAAACAGTATGCAGAGAAGACCAATTTGCAGCCTGCAAAATTGTGCCACAGAAGCTTCATTTGTGGAAGCTGAGAAAGAACAAACAGGCCTCGTAGAATGAGCTGTAATTCTATCAGGAAGCTGCTGACCAGCAGTCTCATAAGACAACCAAATAATACTTCTCAACCCGAGAAAAAGAGAAGAATCTGTAGCCTTCTGACCCTTGTGTTTCCCAGAGAAAAAAAACAAGGTAAAATACCGGTGAAAACCCTAAATGGCTCTAAAGAGGAATTTCAAAGCATGCACCACATACATGATGTGCAACAAACTATCCGTATGAGAAGGATTAGGAAATAGAGAAGGAACAATAATTTCCTGATTAAAATTCCTGTCCAAAACATCTTTTAGGAAGGAAACCTTTCTTAGTACGAAACCACACCTTATCATCATGTAAGATAAGGAGAATCGCACTGCAAAGCCGAGAGTTCTGATAATCTCCGAGCAGAAGAGATAGTAACAAGAAAACATAATTTATGCTTACCTGATAAATGTATTTCTCTTGTGATGTATCGAGTCCACGGATTCATCCATACTTGTGGGATATTCTCCTTCCCTACAGGAAGTGGCAAAGAGAGCACCCACAGCAGAGCTGTCTATATAGCTCCTCCCTTAGCTCCACCCCCCAGTCATTCGACCGAAGGCTAGGAAGAAAAAGGAGAAACTATAGGGTGCAGTGGTGACTAAAGTTTTTTAAATAAAAATATACTGCCTGTCTTAAATAAACAGGGCGGGCCGTGGACATAAATTATGTTTTCTCTTGTAAGATGTATCAATTCCACGGATTCATCCATACTTGTGGGATACCAATATCAAATCTTTAGGACATGGATGAAGGGAGGGACAAGACAGGTACCTTAAACGGAAGGCACCACTGCTTGTAGAACCGTTCTCCCAAAAATAGCCTCAGAAGAAGCAAAAGTATCGAATTTATAAAATTTGGAAAAAGTATGAAGCGAAGACCAAGTCGCCGCCTTACAAATCTGTTTAACAGAAGCCTCATTTTTAAAAGCCCATGTGGAAGCCACTGCTCTAGTAGAATGAGCAGTAATTATTTCAGGAGGCTGCGGGCCAGCAGTCTCATAAGCCAAACGGATGATGCTTTTCAACCAAAAGGAAAGAGAGGTAGCCGTAGCCTTTTGACCTCTCCGTTTACCAGAATAAACAACAAACAATGAAGAAGTTTGACGGAAATCTTTAGTTGCTTGTAAGTAAAACTTTAAAGCACGAACCACCTCAAGACGTTCCTTCTTTGATGAAGGATTAGGACACAGTGAAGGAACAACAATTTCCTGATTGATATTCCTATTAGAAACATCCTTAGGAAGAAATCCAGGTTTGGTACGCAAAACCACTTTATCTGCATGGAAAACAAGGTAAGGCGAGTCACACTGTAAAGCAGATAGCTCAGAAACTCTTCGAGCTGAAGAGATAGCTACTAAAAACAAAACTTTCCAAGAAAGAAGCTTAATATCTATGGAATGCATAGGTTCAAACGGAACCCCTTGAAGAACTTTAAGAACTAAGTTTAGGCTCCATGGTGGAGCAACAGGTTTAAATACAGGCTTGATCCTGACCAAGGCCTGACTAAATGCTTGAATGTCTGCCAGACGTTTGTGTAAAAGAATAGACAAAACAGATATTTGTCCTTTTAAGGAACTAGATGATAATCCCTTCTCCAATCCTTCTTGGAGAAAGGACAATATTCTAGGAATCCTAATCTTACTCCATGAGTAACCCTTGGATTCACACCAATAAAGATATTTGCTCCAAATCTTATGATAGATCTTCCTGATGACAGGCTTTCTAGCTAGAATCAGAGTATCAATGACCGACTCAGAGAAACCACGCTTTGATAGAATCAGGCATTCAATCTCCAAGCAGTCAGACGCAGAGAAATTAGATTTGGATGCGTGAAAGGACCTTGGATTAGAAGGTCCTGCCTCACGCAGGTGCTATCAGAATCACAGAGGCTCTCTCCTGCTTGATTCTGGCAACCAGACGTGGGAGGAGAGGAAACGGTGGAAATACATAGGCCAGATTGAAGGACCAGGGCACTGCTAGAGCATCTATCAGTACCGCCTGCGGATCCTGGATCCGTAACGAGGAAGTTTGGCATTCTGATGGGACGCCATCAGATCCAATGCTGGTGTGCCCCATAGCGGAGTCAGCTGGGCAAATACCTCCGGATGGAGCTCCCACTCCCCCGGATGAAAAGTCTGACGACTTAGGAAATCCGCCTCCCAGTTCTCTACTCCTGGGATATGGATTGCTGAGAGATGGCAAGAGTGATCCTCCGCCCATCAGATTATTTTGGATACCTCCATCATCGCTAGAGAACTCCGTGTTCCTCCTTGATGATTGATATAAGCTACAGTCGTGATGTTGTCCGACTGAAATCTGATGAATTTGGCCGCAGCAAGCTGAGGCCACGCCTGAAGCGCATTGAATATCGCTCTAGGTTCTAGAATGTTTATCGGGAGGAGAGTTTCCTCCCGAGACCATAAGCCCTGTGCTTTCAGGGAGTTCCAGACTGCACCCCAGCCTAGCAGGCTGGCATCGGTCGTTACAATGAGCCACTCTGGCCTGCGGAAACACATTCCCTGAGACAGGTGGTCCTGAGACAACCACCAGAGAAGAGAATCTCAGGTCTCCTGGTCCAGATGCAGTTGAGGAGATAAATCTGCATAATCCCCATTCCACTGTTTGAGCATGCATAGTTGCAGTGGTCTGAGGTGCAGGCGGGCAAAAGGAACTATGTCCATTGCCGCTACCATGAGTCCGATTACCTCCATACACTGAGCCACTGATGGCCGAGGAATGGAATGAAGAGCTAAGCAAGTGGTTAAGAGTTTTAATTTTCTGACCTCCGTCAGAAATATTTTCATTTCTACCGAGTCTATCAGAGTCCCTAGGAAGGAAACTCTTGTGAGAGGGAAGAGAGAACTCTTTTTTATGTTCACCTTCCACCCGTGAGATCTCAGAGAAGCCAACACGATGTCCTTGTGAGACTTGGCTAGCTGGAAAGTCGACGACTGAATTAAGATGTCTTCTAGATAAGGTGCCACTGCTATGCCCCGCGGTCTTAGAACTGCCAGAAGGGACCCTAGCACCTTTGTGAAAATTCTGGGAGCCGTGGCCAACCCGAAGGGAAGGGCCACAAACTGGTAATGCCTGTCCAGAAAGGCGAATCTGAGGAATTGATGATGATCTCTGTGAATAGGGATGTGTAGATACGCATCCTTTAAGTCCACGGTAGTCATATATTGACCCTACTGGATCAGAGATAGAATAGTCCGAATAGTCTCCATCTTGAATGACGGTACTTTGAGGAATTTGTTTAGGATTTTGAGATACAAGATTGGTCTGAAAGTTCCTTCTTTTTTGGGAACCACAAACAGGTTTGAGTATAATCTAAATTATACATTGAGTAAAACCCTAGCCCTTGTTCCTCTTTTGGAACTGGGCGGATCACTCCCATGGTATGTAGGTCTTCTACACAGCGTAAGAACGCCTCTCTCTTTGTCTGGTTTGCAGCCAATTGAGAAATCTCCCCCTTGGGGGGGGGGGTCTTTGAAGTCCAGAAGATATCCCTGGGACACAATTTCTAAAGCCCAGGAATCGTGAACCTCTCTTGCCCAAGCCTGAGCAAAGAGAGAGAGTCTGCCCCCTACTAGATTCGGTCCCGGATCGGGGGCTACCCCTTCATGGTGTCTTGGAGGCAGCTGCAGGCTTCTTGGCCTGTTTACCCTTGTTCCAAGCCTGGTTAGGTCTCCCGACTGACTTGGATTGGGCAAAATTCCCCTCTTGCTTTGCAGCAGGGGAAGCTGAAGCGGGACCACCCTTGAAGTTCCGAAAGGAACGAAAATTATTTTGTTTGGTCCTCAATTTATTTGTTCTATCCTGAGGGAGGGCATGGCCTTTCCCTCCAGTGATGTCTGAAATAATCTCTTTCAGTTCAGGCCCGAATAGGGACTTTCCTTTGAAAGGGATGTTCAAAAAGTTTAGATTTTGAGGACACATCAGCAGACTTAAGCCATAACGCCCTGCGTGCTAAAATGGCAAAACCTGAATTCTTTGCCGCTAATTTAGCCAGTTGGAAAGCGGCATCTGTAATGAAAGAATTAGCCAACTTAAGGGCCTTAATTCTATCCATAATATCCTCTAATGGAGTCTCCATTTGAAGAGCCTCTTCTAGAGCCTCGAACCAGAAAGCAGCTGCAGTAGTTACAGGAACAATGCACGCAATAGGTTGGAGAAGAAAACCTTGATGAACAAATATATTCTTCAGGAGACCCTCTAATTTTTTATCCATAGGATCTTTGAAAGCACAACTGTCTTCGATAGGTATAGTTGTACGCTTAGACAGAGTAGAAATAGCTCCCTCCACCTTAGGAACTGTCTGCCACGAGTCCCGCATGGTGTCAGATATGGGAAACATTTTCTTAAAAACAGGAGGGGTAAGCGAAACAGAATACCTGGTCTATCCCACTCCTTAGTAACAATATTCACAATCCTCTTATGGACTGGAAAAATATCAGTGTAAACAGGAACCTCTAAGTATTTGTCCATTTTACACAATTTCTATGGGACCACTATAGGGTCACAATCATCTAGAGTCGCTAATACCTCCCTGAGCAATAAGCGGAGGTGTTCAAGCTTAAATTTAAAGGCCGTCATATCAGAATCTGTCTGAGGGAGCGTCTTTCCTGAATCAGAAATTTCTCCCTCGGATAACAAATCCCTTACCCCTACTTCAGAACATTGTGAGGGTATATCGGATATGGCTACTAAAGCGTCAGACGGCTCAGCATTTGTTCTTAACCCAGAGCTGTCTCATTTTCCTTGTGAACCAGGCAGTTTGGATAAAACCTCTGTGAGGGTTGTATTCATAACTGTGGCCATGTCTTGTAAAGTAAATGAATTCGACGCACTAGAGGTACTTGGCGTCACTTGTGCGGGCGTTACTGGTTGTGACACTTGGGGAGAGCTAGATGGCGAACCCTCATTTCCTTCTGACTGAGAATCATCTATTGCTCTATTTTTAAGTGCTAAAATATGCTCTTTATAGTTTATAGACATATCAGTGCAAGTGGGACACATTCTAAGAGGGGGTTCCACAATGGCTTCTAAACACATTGAACAAGGATTTTCCTTGGTGTCAGACATGTTAAACAGGCTAGTAATGTAACAAGCAAGCTTGGAAAACACTTTAATCAAAGTAAATAACACTTAGAAAAAAACAGTACTGTGCCTTTAAGAGAAAAAAAGCTGCACAAACTCTGCAAAACAGTGTTAAAAAGCAGTAAACTCAACGAAATTTTTACAGTAGTATCATAAAGCCTTAGTAACTTTGCACAGCTATGCAAATAAACAATTAACCCCTTAATGTAAAAACCGGATTGACAAAATGTCAAAACCAGTAAAAAAACGTTCAGCACCTTGCCACAGCTCTGCTGTGGCGCCTACCTGCCCTTTATGAACGATTTGTGGGGGAAAAACTTCTTTACAGCCCTCAAACACAGTAGGAACCTCTGGAGAAGCAGCTGGATGTCTCTGAGGAAAAGAAACTGCGCAACTGAGGCGTGAAAATAGGCCCCTCCCACCTCACTCAATGTTTTGGGGCCTAAAAGAAACACAACAGAGTGTTTCTAAAACTAGCCATGTGGGTTAATAACCCTAAAACAAGCAACAATGACCCCTTAAAGTCCTTCAAAAAACGTTATTTTTGCATTTTTTCTTAATTAACAAAAATGTTTTTTCCTATCAGTGTCACCAGTAACTAATGAGCCCTTCATGCAAGCTGGGATTCCTACCAAGTGTCTGAATACAGCTTACCCTTCCCTCATGGGGATATTGCCAGCCTTTTCTAGAATTAACACAGTCTGTCTAGAAAAAAATATACTGAACATACCTCAATGCCGTTTACCCTGCAAACCGTTCCCCCAACTGAAGTTTTCCTGTACTCTTCAGCCCTTGTGAGAACAGCAGTGGATCTTAGTTACAAAGTGCTAAGATCATCATCCTCCTTGCAGAAATCTTCATCCCTTTTCTGCCAGAGAGTAAATAGTACACACCGGTACCATTTAAAATAACAAACTTTTGCTTGAGAAATAAAAAACTAAAATTTTTGTCACCACACTCACTTTACCCTTCCTAGTACTTAGAGTAGGCAAAGAGAATGACTGGGGGGTGGAGCTAAGGGAGGAGCTATATAGACAGCTCTGCTGTGGGTGCTCTCTTTGCCACTACCTGTAGGGAAGGAGAATATCCCACAAGTATGGATGAATTCGTGGACTCAATACATCTTACAAGAGAAACAAACCTTGCTGACAAACCCTTCTCCACGCCATCCTGGAGAAAGGGAAAAATTCAAGGAATCTGGACTCTACCGCAGGAGACAGCCATGGATTCACACTCAAAAAAGATATTTATGAGAATCTTCCTAAAAACCGGTCTGTGAGCCTGCACAATGGTCTCAATGACCGACTTCAGAAAAACCAAACTTAGTACTAAGCCTTTAATCTCCAAGCAGTCAGCTTTTAGAGAAACCAGATTTTGATGAAGGAAAAGACCCTGATTCAGAAGGTTCATCCTCAGAGGCAGCTTTCAAGGTTGGAGAGACAACATCTCCGCCAGGTCTGCACACCAGATCCTGCGAGGCCACGCAGGGGCTATTAGATTCACCAACACTCCCTACTGTGTGATACGAGCAATGACTCGTGGATGGAGAGCAAACAGATGAACCAGGTAAGTCAGTCTAAAATCCCAAAGGACCGCCAAAGCATCTATCAGAGCGGCCTGAGGATCCTTTGACCTATAACCGTACCCTAGAAGCTTGGCATTTAGCTGAGACGCCATCAGATCCAACTCCGGCATCCCCCTCTTGAGGGATAAACTATTAGAGAACACCTCTGAAAGAAGTTCTCACTCCCCAGGATGAAATAACCGACAGTTCATGACAGACGGCAACAGTGAACTTCTGCCCACTGAACAATCTACATGGCTAAGGAACTGCTAGTTCCTTCCTGGTGAATAAAAAAAATCCATAGAGGTGATATCGTCCAATTGGGACAAAACCAAGGAGGGCTAAGACCAATTCAGAGCATTATAAATCTGTCTCCATCCAATATGAAAGGGAGGAAAGCAGACACTCCGAGTGCATCCTCCCTGCACCTAAAAGCGAATACCAGACTGCTTCCCAGCCCAGCAGGTTGGCGTCCGTGGTTACATAACCCAGGAATGTCTCCAGAAACACGCACCCTGAGACAGATACTCCTGAAAACCACTACGGGAGAAAAATCTTTTGTCGACTAATCTAGATCCATCCTCTGAGATTGATTCAAATGGTCTCCTCTTATGAAAACAACAAGGAATGATGTCCACTGAATCATCAGACCAATTTCCTCCTACAATAAAAAACTGAAAGAAAAAAAAAACTGCAGTTAGATCCAGACTCCCACCTCTGGTAGCAATATGGCTCTATTGACTGGACCAGTAAAGCTTGCTGTTGGTCGGACAAGAGACTGCGGAAAGGGAAACATCCTTGATTGTCTGCCCTCTGTTAGGAATCCTCTCCAAGAAAGACAACCTAATAAGGACCCCCAAAAAAATCACCCTTGAAGATGGAACAAGGGAACTCTCCTCCAGATTCATTTCCCCTCCATGGGAAAATAGATTGGACAAGATCTCTTGAAAGAGTTTGTTCAAAGTAAGAATGACACCTGAACCCTATATTGTCCAGAAAGCACCCTTGCACGACCCCAGGACCTAAAAGTCCTACTAGGAAGACAAGACTCAAACTCGAGAAGATCCCGATCACGGGAACAATAAATACACATCATTCAGGTCTGTTTGGTCTGAACAGGCCCTCATGAACCAAAAAAGAATGGATACTACATTGAAGGTCAGAACATGAGAAAACTTGAGGTAAGTACCTAGAACCCATTCCCAGACTGGAACTATCACCCTCAGAGAGAAATGTCCTAAACCCAATTCAAGCAAAGTCTCTCATCACACCTGGATTGCAGATACACTCAGGAGGAGAAATCTGCCCTTGGGAGGGAAAGTTAGATTGGACTCCAAAAACATGGACTGACACTGCATAAAGAGGAAAAAAGGAAAACTTTAATTTAGTCTTACTTTCTTGACGTGTGGTAGAAAACTATATAGTCAGAGGATAAATCTACCAGACCGAGCCCAAACAAGGTCTTATCCTTGAAAAAAGAAAATGCTAATAAAGTGTGGATTTGGAGTAAACATAAAAATTGAAAAGGCTTCTCAGCTGACCAAAATGTCAGTTACAATGCCTGGCGGGCTAGCACAGCAAGTCTAATAATACAAGGCATTGCTCTAAATGAACAATAGAACCTCCAACTTCTTTTCCATGGATCCTTTAGGGAGCCGCTACCCATATAGGGATCAAAGTTCTCTGAGCCTAGTAGAAAAGCTCCCTTCTACTCAGGGCATTGTGCATTATAATGGGGTCAGTGACAGGAAAAACCCTTAAAGGACAGGAGACAGGGAGATGGTATCCCTAGCTTCTCCTGTGACAATATCCCAAGCACGTCCGGAAACACTTCCTCATAGGAAGGAACATCATTGAAATGACAAAGTTCACATAACTCTCAAAGGTTGACAACGACAAGGGATCGATGTCGTCCAAGTAGCCAAAACTTCCTTTAAAACTACACGAGGTGATCAAGCATACATCTGAATGATATGACTTCAGCGTCAGAAGAAGGAATTAAATTGTCCAAATCTGAGAATTCACCCTCAGAAACCTATCGGCGAAAACTCCTCACCAGCACAGAAAAGAGAGAGCCACCAGCGTAGTAAAATATGGAGCAGAAACCTTACAATCTGAAATATAACAAATCCTCTTGCATATTTCCTGAAATAAAGAAAAAACAGACAAAACCGCAGATATCGCAGAGGATACCTGAGCTACAAAATCTGGAAGCAAACATACTCCTCCTAGAGATTTAGAGGAACCGCAGGGCACTGCATGGGATGCCAAAAAGGCTTGGGACATAAAAGGAGAAAGCTGTGGCATTGCCTAAACAGCATCATCCTGGGAGACATAAGGCTCATATTGAACAGTACCATCAAAAGTTCAACTGACAAGGTGGTCTTAAACTGTCTAACTTTCTTCTTAGAGGAAAAAACTCCAGAAAAGAAGCACTTTATTACTATTAAAAAAAAAAAATCAGGGCTACCGACACATACTCCTCATTAGCTTAAGCAGAAGGGCAATTTGTGTAGTGGTACGAAGGACAGAAACCTATCAAATTTCTAATGTTCCTTTAGCGAATTCCCTCAAGTATAGGAAAAACAGAAAAAGCCACTGATACCACAAAAGATACCTGGGGAGCAATTTTGCAGGCAAAAAAAAACAAAAAAAAAACTCCTCCAGGAGATAGAGAGGAACCGCAGGACACTGCATGTGATGCCATAAAAGCCTGGGACGTTGAGGAGACAGCTGTGGCATTGCCTAAACAGCATCACCCTGAGAGATAACAGAATTTATGCTTACCTGATAAATTACTTTCTCTTACGGTGTATCCAGTCCACGGATTCATCCTTACTTGTGGGATATTCTCATTCCCTACAGGAAGTGGCAAAGAGAGCACACAGCAGAGCTGTCCATATAGCTCCCCCTCAAGCTCCGCCCCCCCAGTCATTCGACCGACGGTTAGGAGAAAAAGGAGAAACCATAGGGTGCAGTGGTGACTGTAGTTTTACAAAAATAAATTTGAACCTGACTTAATTGCCAGGGCGGGCCGTGGACTGGATACACCGTAAGAGAAAGTAATTTATCAGGTAAGCATAAATTCTGTTTTCTCTTACTTGGTGTATCCAGTCCACGGATTCATCTTTACTTGTGGGATACCAATACCAAAGCTTTAGGACACGGATGAAGGGAGGGAAGCAAGTCAGGTAACCTAAACGGAAGGCACCACTGCTTGCAAAACCTCTCTCCCAAAAATAGCCTCCGAAGAAGCAAAAATATTGAATTTGTAAAATGTGGCAAAAGTATGCAGTGAAGACCAAGTCGCTGCCTTACAAATCTGTTCAACAGAAGCCTCATTCTTGAAGGCCCATGTGGAAGCCACAGCTCGGGTGGAATGAGCTGTAACTCGTTCAGGAGGCTGCTGTCCAGCAGTCTCATAAGCCAATCGGATGATGCTTTTTAGCCAGAAGGAAAGAGAGGTAGCAGTCGCTTTCTGACCTCTCCTCTTACCAGAATAGACAACAAACAAAGATGATGTTTGTCTGAAATCTTTAGTTGCTTTTAAATAGAATTTTAAAGCCCGAACCACATCAAGATTGTGTAATAATCGTTCCTTCTTCGAAACTGGATTAGGACACAGAGAAGGAACAATGATTTCCTGGTTAATATTCTTATTAGAAACAACTTTCGGAAGAAAACCAGGTTTGGTACGCAAAACAACCTTATCTGCATGGAACACCAGATAAGGTGAATCACACTGCAAAGCAGACAATTCTGAAACTCTCCGAGCAGAAGAGATAGCTACCAAAAACAAAACCTTCCAAGATAATAACTTAATATCTATGGAATGTAAAGGTTCAAACGGAACCCCTTGAAGAACTGAAAGAACTAAATTAAGACTCCATGGAGGAGCCACCAGTTTATAGACAGGCTTGATACTAACTAAAGCCTGTGCAAACGCCTGAACATCTGGTACTGCTGCCAGTCGCTTGTGTAACAGGATAGACAGAGCAGATATCTGTCCCTTTAAGGAACTAGCCGACAATCCTTTCTCCAATCCTTCTTGGAGAAAAGACAAAAGCCTGGGAATCCTAACTTTACTCCACGAGTAACCCTTGGATTCACACCAACAAAGATATTTCCGCTATATCTTATGGTAAATTTTCCTGGTGACAGGCTTTCTGGCCTGGATTAAAGTATCAATAACTGAATCAGAGAACCCACGCTTAGCTAGAATTAAGCGTTCAATCTCCAAGCAGTCAGTTGCAGAGAAACTATATTTGGATGCTTGAATGGACCCTGTATTAGGAGATCCTGCCTCAATGGCAGCCTCCATGGTGGAACAGATGACATGTCCACTAGATCTGCATACCAAGTCCTGCATGGCCACGCAGGCACTATCAAAATTACCGAAGCCTTCTCATGCTTGATTCTGGCTACCAGCCGAGGGAGAAGGGGAAACAGTGGAAAGACATAAGCTAGACTGAAGGACCAAGGTGCTACTAGAGCATATATCAATGCCGCCTTGGGGTCCCTGGACCTGGATCCGTAAAGAGGAAGTTTTGAATTCTGACGGGACGCCATCAGATCCAATTCCGGAATGCCCCATAGCTGGGTCAGTTGCACAAAAACCTCCGGGTGGAGTTCCCACTCCCCCGGGTGAAAAGTCTGATGACTCAGAAAATCTGCCTCCCAGTTGTCTACTCCTGGGATGTGAATTGCTGAAAGATGGCAGGAGTGATCCTCCGCCCATTTGATGATCTTGGTTACCTCCTTCATCGCTAGGGAACTCTTTGTTCCTCCCTGATGATTGATGTACGCCACAGTCGTGATGTTGTCCGACTGAAATCTGATGAATTTGGCCTCCGCTAGTTGAGGCCATGCCTGGAGCGTGTTGAATATCGCTCTCAGTTCTAAAATGTTTATCGGGAGAAGAGATTCTTCCCGAGACCATAGGCCCTGAGCTTTCAGGGAGTCCCAGACCGCACCCCAGCCTAACAGACTGGCATCGGTCGTGACAATGATCCACTCCGGTCTGCGGAAGCACATTCCCTGAGACAGGTGATCCTGAGACAACCACCAGAGAAGAGAATCCCTGGCTTGCTGGTCCAGTTGAATTTGAGGAGACAAATCTGCATAATCCCCATTCCACTGTTTGAGCATGCACAGTTGCAGTGGTCTGAGATTAATTCGGGCAAAAGGGACCACGTCCATTGCCGCGACCATTAATCCGATTACCTCCATGCACTGAGCTACAGAAGGCCGAGGAATGGAATGAAGAACTCGGCAAGTAGTGAAAAGCTTTGACTTCCTGACCTCCGTCAGACATATTTTCATTTCTATCGAGTCTATTAGTGTTCCCAGGAAGGGAACCCTTGTGAGCGGGGACAGAGAACTTTTTTCTACGTTCACCTTCCACCCGTGAGACCTTAGAAAGGCCAGAACAATGTCCGTATGAGCCTTGGCTCTGTGAAAAGACGACGCCTGTATTAAGATGTCGTCTAGGTAAGGTGCTACTGCAATGCCCCGCGGCCTTAGTACCGCTAGAAGGGACCCCAGCACCTTTGTGAAAATTCTTGGAGCGGTGGCCAATCCGAAAGGAAGGACCACGAACTGGTAATGCTTGTCCAGAAAGGCGAACCTTAGGAACTGATGATGATCTTTATGGATAGGAATATGTAGGTACTCATCCTTTAGATCCACGGTAGTCATATATTGACCTTCCTGGATCATCGGTAAGATTGTCCGAATGGTTTCCATCTTGAATGATGGAACTCTGAGGAATTTGTTTAGAATTTTCAGATCTAGGATTGGCCTGAAAGTTCCTTCCTTTTTGGGAACTACAAACAGGTTTGAGTAAAAGCCCAGTCCTTGTTCTGCAACTGGAACTGGGCTATCACTCCCATCTTTAGAAGATCTTCTACACAGCGTAAGAACGCCTGTTTCTTTGTCTGGTCTGAAGACAAACGAGACACGTGGAACCTTCCCCTTGGAGGAGAGTCCTTGAATTCTAGGAGATACCCCTGAGTAACAATTTCTAATGCCCAGGGATCTGGAACATCTCTTGCCCAAGCCTGAGCCAATAGAGAAAGTCTGCCCCCTACTAGATCCGGTCCCGGATCGGGGGCTACCCCTTCATGCTGTCTTGGTAGCAGCCGCAGGCTTCTTGGCCTGTTTACCCTTATTCCAGCCCTGCAAGGGTTTCCAGGTTGCTTTGGGCTGTGAAGTGTTACCCTCCTGCTTTGCGGCAGCAGAGGTTGAAGCAGGTCCGCTCCTCAAGTTGCGAAAGGAACGAAAATTAGCCTTGTTTTTGGCCTTAAACGGTCTATCCTGCGGAAGGGCATGGCCCTTTCCCCCAGTGATATCCGCGATAATTTCTTTCAACTCGGGACCGAAAAGGGTCTTTCCCTTGAAAGGAATGTTTAGTAACTTTGTTTTGGACGACACGTCAGCCGACCATGATTTGAGCCAAAGCGCTCTTCGCGCCATAATGGCAAAACCAGAATTTTTCGCCGCTAACTTAGCTAATTGGAAGGCGGCATCTGTGATAAAAGAATTAGCTAGCTTTAAAGCATGAATTCTATCCATGACTTCGTCATATGAAGTCTCCCTCTGGAGCGACTCCTACAGCGCCTCAAACCAAAAAGCCGCTGCAGTAGTTACAGGAATAATGCAGGCAATTGGTTGTAGAAGTAAACCTTGCTGCACAAACATTTTCTTCAGCAAACCTTCTAATTTTTTATCCATAGGATCTTTGAAAGGACAACTGTCTTCTATTAGAATGGTTGTGCGCTTGGCGAGAGTTGAAACTGCTCCCTCAACCTTAGGGACCGTCTGCCACGCATCCCGCCTGGGGTAATTTATGGGGAACATTTTCTTAAAGATAGGGTGGGGAACAAAGGGTACGCCTGGTCTCTCCCATTCCCTAGTCACAATATCCGCCACCCTCTTCGGTATTGGAAAAGCATCAGTGTATACAGGGACTTCTAGAAACCTGTCCATTTTACACAATTTTTCTGGGACCACCATGGGGTCACAATCATCTAGCGTAGCTAAAACCTCCTTAAGCAGGACGCGGAGGTGTTCCAGCTTAAATTTAAACGCTAAGGCATCTGATTCTGCCCGCTGAGAAACTTTTCTTGTGTCAGAAATTTCTCCCTCGGACAGCCCCTCCCTCACTGCCACTTCTGAGTGTTGTAAGGGTACAACGGATAGATCATCCAAAGCTTCTGATTGCTCATCCTCTGTTCTTTAAACTGAGCTATCACGCTTTTTAGGCAAAACTGGCTGCTGCTAATTGTTGTAATAGGGCCCAAAGCGCTAGAGGTACTAGGCAACGCTTGCGCGGGCGTAACTGGTGTCGACACATGGGGAGAGGAAGGAGGACTATCCTCGTTACCTTCCGTCAAAGAATCATCTTGGGCTACATTTTTAAGTGTCACTGCATGGTCTTTAAAATGTTTAGAAACCTTAGCACACTTTAAACACAAATGTAAAGGGGGTACCGCCATGGCTATTAAACACATAGAACAGGGTCTATCTGTAGGCTCAGACATGTTAAACAGACTTTGACAGCACTCAAACACAACAAAATACAATTTTTGAAAAAAACGGTACTGTGCCTTTAAATAATAAAAAGCGCACACTCTTTTACTGAATCTCAAAAAAACATCCAATCTTTATGAAATTTTGACCATATGATCCTAATGCTTTGAAATGATTGCACAGTAAATTTCAAGACAATTAACCCCTTATTGCCCAAAACGGAGCAAATTAAAGCAGACCACCGGTTTAATAAGCTACAGCACCAGTCTCTGCTGTGGCCCTACCTTCCTTGGGGATTAGTTTTGGATGAAAATAAGCCTCTCTGGAGTCCTATCACTCTCTGGGCTCTGCACGTGAAGCTGCATGAAGCTGTCTTGCAAAGGAACTGCGCAACTGAGGCGCGAAAATTAGGCCCCCTCCCTCCTCACTCCGGAGTTGTGGGGCCTTCTCAAGCCAAAATAGGTGTCTAAAGAAATGCCAGGCGTAATAAAAACCCAAAAAGTGTTCCAATATCAGATTATAGTAATAAAGTAATCGATTTCCCCATAACAGTGTCCACCAGTGATTTAAGCCCTTCAACTAAGCCATCCTTCTATACTGAGTCTCAGAAAATCGCTTACCTTCCCACATGCGGATTTCTGTCAAGTGTTCTAGCATTACCAAGTCTTGTTAGAAAAAAAGTGACTGAGCATACCTTAAGCAGTTAAGCCTGCAAACTGTTCCCCCCAACTGAAGTTCTCCGGTACTCAACAGTCCTGTGTGTGAACAGCAATGGATTTTAGTTACAACATGCTAAAATATTTTTCCTCTCAGCAGAAATCTTCATCACTTTCTGCCTCAGAGTAAATAGTACAAACTGGCACTATTTTAAAATAACAAACTCTTGATTGAAGAAATAAAAACTACAAATCTAACACCACATTCACTTTACCCTCCCGTGGAGATGCTACTTGTTAGAGCGGCAAAGAGAATGACTGGGGGGGCGGAGCCTGAGGGGGAGCTATATGGACAGCTCTGCTGTGTGCTCTCTTTGCCACTTCCTGTAGGGAATGAGAATATCCCACAAGTAAGGATGAATCCGTGGACTGGATACACCAAGTAAGAGAAATGAGGCTAGCTTAAAAACATCTTCAGAATCTCTTACACTATCACTAAGTGTATGGATAATTGCCAAATAACAGGATAATATATTTATATAGGAACAGATCTCTGTTCTCCTGTAGCATAAACATGAAAGAAAATTCTTTAATGATAAAAAACTTATATGATTGTATGTACATACAGGAATTCCTTTACTCCTGTAACATCCAAAAATAACCCAATCCTCTTTCCCTTCATAAAACCATGACTTATAGGGACAAGAATTAAAAAGACTTCCAAATATAGAAGTCTCCACTTAAGACTGCTGGCGATGTTTAACAAAAACATAAATATTATTGGGGCATTTACGTTTCTCATGAGCGATAAACATAGCTGTAGATAATCAGACTACCATAACAGTAGAAGGCTGTCTACAAGCCCGCTGCTCCATTCTCAGCCTGAAAAGGAACCGGATCACATGATCGTCAGAAAAACAAAGAAATTGCAGGTACAAAACATGGTGCCGCTCCGTTTCTGACTGACCAAGGAGGGGGCCCCAAAACTGTTAAGCAAATGCGCAGCAGAGATTAACACGGCGCACTAATACACAGAAAATTTCTCATGCGAGATATAAGCGTTTCTCGCTATTTACAGAGAAGTAAAGCACCGAGGGTGCCTGTTATCAAAACCTCTAGGTCTATTCTAAAGTTAATTAAGGAACTAAAGGTTCAGAGATCCGGTTCACAAAACTAATACAGGACCGCTTGCTGCAACATAAGAGAATCATAAAATGTATATCTGCTTATTCCAAAAACGAGCCTCATGCAGCTGTTAACCCCTTCAACACCATTAAAGAGGGAACAACGTCTCTCACATCTCACATTAAGTGCCTGCACACTGCCATGAGTAATATCCTAGCAGGATATATTGTGTCCCCATAAAATTTGCAGGAGTCTAAAAAAAGTGCACCATATCCCTCCTTAGAAGACAAAAGGGCACTTACCTGTATCTGGCCGTCCGGTAGCAGGACAGCTCACTAGATTTGAGAGGCATTCTCCCTCACATGGATCTGTGAAAAAGAAGAAAGACTGAATAAATTTACTCAGGCTTTCAAGTTAGGGCAGCAACAATTATTTGGGAGGCGCAGTGAGGATTATACCCCACAAGTTTCCAATTGCTTAAAAGTCACCACTGCTCTACTGAAGAGACTGACATGAGCTACGGCTAAACCCCAGGAGGAAGCAGGACAATCTTGCTCTGCTTCAAAATAATAAAATCTTGATTGAAGAATCTTCTTTCAGACACCTAAACTTTACCACCTCCTTGCTCTTAAAGTGAATGTCAATTTTGATGCTAAAGTGCCCGGTTTTTAAAAATTCGATTAAAAACAGGGGCACTTTAATTCATCAAAATTTACATTTCACTCCTGTTAAAAAAAAACGGAAAAAAAAAAAAAAAAAAAAACTTTACCTTTTATTCTTGACAGCAGCTCTAGCTTCCTCTACCCGTTGCAAAGCCTCTTCCTGGGTCTAAAATGAGGAATCCGGCTTCCTCCAATCACGGCATTGAATCAGACACTAATTCCCCCGGGGGGAAGCCGTGATTGGAGGATGACCTATCCATCATTTCTGACATCCGAAATGGCTTGCGACGACCGGAGGAAGCTGGAGCTGCTGTCAAGTTTAAAAGGTAAGTTTTTTTTCACAACACGAGTGAAATGTAAATTTTTATTATGAATTAAAGTGCCCCTGTTTTTAATCAAACTTTTAAAAACCGGGCACTTCAGCATCAAAATTTACATTCACTTTAACGTAGGCAAAGAGAATGACTGGGGGTTGTGGGAAGGGAAGTGATACTTAACAGTTTCCTGTGGTGCTCTTTGCCTCCTCCTGCTGGCCAGGAGTGATATTCCCAACAGTAATTAATGGTGATCTGTGGATTAATCGTGTCATTAGAAAGAAAAACGTTTGCTTGAAGAATCTTCTTCCAAACACCTAAACTTTACCACCTCCTTGCTCTTAACGTAGGCAAAGAGAATGACTGGGGTTGAAGGGAAGGGAGGTGATATTTAAAAGCTTTGCTGTAGTGCTCTTTGCCGCCTCCTGCTGGGCAGGAGTGATAATGCCAATAGCAATTAGAGATGATCCGTGGACTCAACGTGTCATTAGAAAGAATTTTTTTTTTTTTTTTAAATATAATTCTAAAGGTAACACCCATGTGAACATGAACAATCTGAGCATATCAGTAAGTTTCAAGTTTATTGGAATGAATTAGGCACGACAGCACTGGAGGAGGAATTGTCTACCTGAAGGAGAGACTGCCACTTGCTGGACAGCATCCTCAAACTTCTGCCAACGCAGACCTGCACCAGGTAACGCACTGCAGTACAGAGATCCCTTGTAATCCAGACACCAAATATACTTTTCTGAGACAGCCAAAGCAAATATTCCATTGCCAGGACCGGAGTAAACCATCCAGCTCTCTGAAAGCTAAGGAGAGAGTGTAAAACAGTCAAACAATGCGCACCATTTCAGCTACATACCCTATACGGCTGGTTAATTTTACTCTCTTAACAGATTTTATTTTCTCTGTGTAAATACAACAGCTATACAGTCGTAGACTTTAGACCATTCTACTTGGCTAATAGGTATGCAGTCTCTCTAGAATACATGACACTTAAATGTAATAAAATTATTATTTCATTATACTATGCTGTCCATGTCCACAATTCAGCAATAACAAGATATAAAAGCCAATTGTTTTTACTGGCAATTCACAAGTAATTTGCATAAATAAAAAGAGTGAAGCGCTTAACCTGGGAATATACGAACAATAGCATAATAGCTTGTTCTATGGCTAGTTACCAACCTAGGAGCAGCCTCTTTTTGCTCAACATGTACCTTTCACAGAAAATAACTTTCCTGTAGTATATCACAAGTTATTGCCTCTTTCTGCCCCAAATTTTGAGTTGTCTATTGATCAGATATGGAATGGCGACAGACAGGGAGAGAGCGAGAGCAGGAGAGAGCGAGAGCAGGAGAGAGCGAGAGCAGGAGAGAGCGAGAGCAGGAGAGAGCGAGAGCAGGAGAGAGCGAGAGCAGGAGAGAGCGAGAGCAGGAGAGAGCGAGAGCAGGAGAGAGCGAGAGCGCCAGCATATAATAAATACATGAATCAAATGCAATGAAGTGTTATATTAAATATTGTATGTAAAAGAGTTGTGTGGAAAAATTTGGGCTATTTTACAAATTATAAACTAGTGACGATTGTGGTTATATATATATATATATATATAAAATATACACACACACACATATATATATATATATATATATATATATATACACACACATATATATATATATATATATATATATATATATATATATAAATATACACACACATATACATATATATATATACATATATATATATATATACACATATATATATATATACACATATATATATATATATATATATATATATATATATATATATATATACACACATACATACACACATATATATCTCAACATTTTAAATTAGGGGGAGATAAAAGGCAAGTTTAAAATCCTCCACTACGCACAAAATATAGAAAAAATAACTCATTGTGCAGTTCATTAACAAATCTAGACCCAGAGGCTTGTTTTCACAAAGAAAACCTCTGAATTACATTGTGCACTAACCCTAGCTAAGTTTATAAGCTGTGTGAACAGCGATACTTTGGCGTAAAGGGAACCTGCTGAAAAGCAGACTGAAGTAAAAAGGTGTGTCATTGTGTACTTAATTTGCATATCTTACCCAGAATCCTTTGCTGCATTGGAAACAATGTAATTCAGAGGTTTTCTGTGGGAAAACAAGCCTCTGGGTCTGTCTAGATTTGTTAATGAACTACACAATGAGTTATTTTTTATATATATACACATACATACATACATACATACATACATATATATATATATATATATATATATATATATATATATATATATATATATATATATATATATATATACATATACACACACACACACAAATACAAGAAACAAAATTTCAGATTCTAATGCAATTAGGCTGAATGATCTAAAAACAGAATTTATGTTTACCTGATAAATTTCTTTCTCCAACGGTGTGTCCTGTCCACGGCTTCATCCTTACTTGTGGGATATTCTCTTCACCTACAGGAAATGGCAAAGAGAGCACCCAGCAAGAGCTGTCCATATAGCTCCCCCTCTGGCTCCACCCCCAGTCATACGACCGACGGTTAGGAGAAAAAGGAGAAACCATAGGGTGCCGTGGTCACTGTAGTGTATAAAGAAAGAAATTTTCAAACCTGATTAAAAACCAGGGCGGGTCGTGGACCCGACACACCGTTGGAGAAAGAAATTTATCAGGTAAACATAAATTCTGTTTTCTCCAACATTGGTGTGTCCGGTCCACGGCTTCATCCTTACTTGTGGGAACCAATACCAAAGCTTTAGGACACAGATGAAGGGAGGGAGCAAACCAGGTTACCTAAACGGAAGGCACCACGGCTTGCAAAACCTTTCTCCCAAAAAAAGCCTCCGAAGAAGCATAAGTATCGAATTTGTAAAATTTGGCAAAGTATGCAGAGAAGACCAAGTCGCTGCCTTACAGATCTGATCAACAGAAGCCTCGTTCTTGAAAGCCCATGTGGAAGCCACAGCTCTAGTAGAATGAGCTGTAATTCGTTCAGGAGTCTGCCGTCCGGCAGTCTCATAAGCCAATCGGATGATGCTTTTCAGCCAAAAAGAAAGAGGTAGCAGTAGCTTTCTGCCCTCTCCTCTTACCAGAATACACAACAAACAAGGATGATGTCTGTCTGAAATCCTTTGTTGCTTCTAAATAGAACTTTAAAGCACGGACCACATCTAGATTGTGTAACAAGCGTTCCTTCCTTGAAATTGGATTCGGACACAGAGAAGGAACAACAATTTCCTGGTTAATATTCCTGTTGGAAACGACCTTTGGAAGAAAACCAGGCTTGGTACGTAAAACTACCTTATCTGTATGGAATACCAGATAGGGAGAAGTACACTGCAAAGCAGATAATTCAGAAACTCTTCTAGCAGAAGAAATAGCAACCAAAAACAGAACTTTCCAAGATAGTAACTTAATATCTATGGAATGCATGGGTTCAAACGGAACCCCCTGAAGAACTGAAAGAACTAAATTTAGACTCCAAGGAGGAGTCATGGGTCTGTAAACAGGCTTGATTCTAACTAACGCCTGTACAAACGCCTGTACATCTGGCACTGCTGCCAGACGCTTGTGTAACAAAACAGACAGAGCAGATATCTGTCCTTTTAAGGAACTAGCTGACAAACCTTTATCCAGACCTTCTTGGAGAAAGGAAAGTATCCTAGGAATTTTAATTTTACTCCAAGGGAATCCCTTGGATTCACACCAACGTATATATTTTTGCCATATCTTATGGTAAATCTTCCTAGTTACAGGTTTTCTGGCTTGAAACAGAGTATCTATGACTGTATCTGAAAACCCACGCTTAGATAGAATCAAGCGTTAAATTTCCAAGCAGTCAGTTGGAGAGAGACTAGATTTGGATGTTCGAACGGACCTTGTACTAGAAGATCCTGCCTCAAAAGGTAGCTTCCATGGTGGAGCCGATGACATATTCACCAGGTCTGCATACCAAGTCCTAGGGGCTATTAGAATCACTGAGGCCTGCTCCTGTTTGATCCTGGCTACAAGCCTGGGAAGGAGAGGGAACGGTGGAAATACATAAGCTAGGTTGAACGACCTTTGCGTTCTGGCGAGACGCCAACAGATCCATATCTGGAATGCCCCATAGTTGAGTTAACTGGGCAAAAACCTCCGGGTGGAGTTCCCACTCCCCCGGATGAAAAGTCTGACGACTCAAATAATCCGCCTCACAGTTGTCCACTCCTGGGATGTGAATTGCAGATAGGTGGCAGGAGTGATCCTCCGCCCATTTGATGATCTTGGATACCGCTCTCATCGCTAAGGAACTCTTTGTTCCCCTCTGATGATTGATGTACGCTACAGACGTCATGTTGTCCGACTGGAACCTTATGAATTTGGCCTTTGCTAGGTGAGGCCACGCCAGGAGCGCATTGAATATCGCTCTCAGTTCTAAAATGTTTATCGGAAGAAGAGACTCTTCTCGAGACCATAGACCTTGAGCTTTTAGAGAGTCCCAGACCGCACCCCAGCCTAAGAGACTGGCGTCGGTCGTGACAATGACCCATTCTGGTCTGCGGAAACTCATTCCCTGAGACAGGTGATCGTGAGACAACCACCAGCGGAGAGAATCCCTGGTTACCTGGTCTACTTGAATCTGGGGAGACAAGTCTGCATAGTCCCCATTCCACTGATTGAGCATGCACAGTTGTAATGGTCTTAGATGAATTCGAGCAAAAGGAACTATGTCCATTGCTGCAACCATCAATCCTACTACTTCCAGGCACTGAGCTATGGAAGGCTGAAGAATAGAGTGAAGAACTTGACAAGCGTTTAGAAGCTTTGACTTTCTGACCTCTGTCAGGAAGATCTTCATTTCTAAAGAATCTATTATTGTTCCCAAAAAGGGAACTCTTGTGGACGGAGACGGGCAACTCTTTTCTACGTTCACCTTCCACCCGTGAGATCTGAGAAAGGCTAGAACAATGTCTGTATGAGCCTTTGCTTTGGAAAGAGACGACGCTTGGATTAGAATGTCGTCTAGGTAAGGTGCTACAGCAATGCCCCTCGGTCGTAGAACCGCTAGAAGGGACCCTAGCACCTTTGTGAACATTCTGGGAGCAGTGGCTAAACCGAATGGAAGAGCCACGAACTGGTAATGTTTGTCCATGAAGGCGAACCTCAGGAACTGATGATGATCTTTGTGGATAGGAATATGCAGGTACGCATCCTTTAAGTCCACGGTAGTCATATATTGACCCTCCTGTATTGTTGGTAAAATTGTCCGAATGGTTTCCTTTTTGCATGATGGAACTCTGAGGAATTTGTTTAGAATTTTTAGATCCAGAATTGGCCTGAAAGTTCCCTCTTTTTTGGGAACTACAAACAGGTTTGAGTAAAAACCCAGACCTTGTTCCGCTGTTGGAACTGGGTTTATCACTCCCATTTTTAATAGGTCTCCTACGCAATGTAAGAATGCCTGTCTCTTTATCTGGTCTGAAGATAAGCGAGACATGTGGAACCTTCCCCTTGGAGGAAGTTCCTTGAACTCTAGAAGATACCCCTGAGAGACTATTTCTAGTGCCCAGGGATCCTGAACGTCTCTTGCCCAAGCCTGAGCGAAGAGAGAAAGTCTGCCTCCTACTAGATCCAGTCCCGGATCGGGGGCTACCCCTTCATGCTGTCTTGGTAGCAGCAACAGGCTTCTTGGCCGGTTTACCCTTGTTCCAGCCTTGCAATGGTTTCCATGCTGGCTTAGGCTGGGAAGAGTTGCCTTCTTGTCTGGAGGCCGCAGAGTTAGGATTCGGTCCGTTCCTGAAATTGCGAAAGTAACGAAAATTAGATTTGTTCTTAGCCTTGAAAAGCCTATCCTGCGGGAGGGCATGTCCCTTTCCACCAGTAATGTCTGAAATAATCTCTTTCAATTCTGGCCCAAAAAGGGTCTTACCCTTGAAAGGAATATTAAGCAATTTATTCTTGGACGACACATCCGCCAACCAGGATTTTAGACAAAGCGCTCTGCGCGCCACTATTGCAAACCCTGAATTTTTCGCCGCTAACTTAGCCAGTTGGAAAGCGGCATCCAAAATAAAGGAATTAGCCAACTTTAGTGCGTGAATTCTGTCCATGACTTCATCATATGGAGTCTCTTTTTGGAGCGAATTTTCTAGTTCCTCGAACCAAAAATACGCTGCCGAGGTGACAGGAATAATGCACGAGATTGGTTGAAGCAGGAAACCTTGCTGAACAAATATCTTTTTTAGCAATCCTTCCAATTTTTTATCCATAGGATCTTTAGAAGCGCAACTGTCCTCAATAGGAATAGTTGTGCACTTAGCTATCGTTGACACTGCCTCCTCAACCTTAGGAACCGTTTGCCATGCGTCCCTTCTGGGGTCAACAATGGGGAACATTTTCTTGAATATAGGAGGTGGAACAAAAAGGTATACCTGGCTTTTCCCACTCCTTAGTCACTATATCCGCCACCCGCTTGGGTATCGGAAAGGCACCAGCGTGCACTGGGACCTCTAAGAATTTGTCCATCTTGCACAATTTCTCTGGAATTACCAAAGAATCACAGTCATCAAGAGTAGTTAGGACCTCCTTAAGCAGGGCGCGGAGATGTTCTAACTTAAATTTAAATGTTACGACATCAGTGTCTGCCTGCTGAGAAACTTTTCCTGAATCAGAAATTTCCCCCTCAGACAGGCCCTCCCTCACTGCCAATTCAGATTGATGTGAGGGTATAACTGATAAATTGTCCTCAGCGCCAACCTGCTCATCTTCTGTATTTAAAACTGAGCCGTCACGCTTTCTAGGGTAGGATGGCAGTTTGGATAACAGATTTGCTATAGAATTATCCATTACTGCTGTTAACTGTTGCATAGTAACAAGCATTGGCGCGCTAGATGTACTAGGTATCGCCTGCGCGTGCAAAACTGGTGTTGACACAGAAGGAGAGGATGAGGAACTATCTCCACTACCTTCATTAGAAGAATCATCTTGGGCAATCTTATTCAATGTGGCAGTACTGTCCATACTTTGCTTGGACGCTATGACACAATTTGCACAAACATTAATTGGGGAAACCACCTTGGCTTTCATACACACAGAACATAAGCCATCTGAAGGTATAGACATGTTAGACAGAATTTGGCAGGCTAATAATGCAATAAAAGCGTTTTTAAAGAAAAGCGTTACTGTCCCTTTAAATAATAAACAGGCACACTTTATTTCTGATATATTGAAAAACAATGAAGGCAATGTCCGATTTTTACAAAATTTTCACCCCAGAGTCCTAATGCCTTGAAAGTATTGCACACCAAGTTTCAAGACTTTAACCCTTAAAATGAGCAAACCAGAGCTATTTGTTCAATTAGACAATTTTAATACACTACAATCACAGCCACAGCCTTGCTGCGGCTTTTTACCTTCCCTGAGAGTTATTCAGCAATGAAATAAACCTTCCAGAGTCCGTTTTAGTATGCCACAGGAGCCCTCACATGAAGCTGCATGCACTGCCATGGAAGTAAACTGCGCAATTGAGGCGCGAAAACGGGGCCTCCTTCCTCTGCATACCAGAGTGAAGGGGCCTTCCTGACTGAAATAGCCGTCTAACTCAATGCCAGGCGATAAAAACGTTCCCAAAAGTGCTTTTAAGTGCACAAAACACACTAAATGCCATTAAAATATTAAATAAAACAATCGATTTAGCCCACAATAGTGTCAACCAGTGTAGAGCCCATTTGTAAGCCTTAATCTGTTATGAGTCTAAGAAAATGGCTTACTTACCCCTTAAGGGAAAACTGACAGTCTTCTACCATTAACATGTCTTGTTAGAAATATGACTGATCATACCTTGAGCAGAAAAGTCTGCAAACTGTTCCCCCCAACTGAAGTTCTCTGGGCTCAACAGTCCTGCGTGGGAACAGCAATTGATTTTAGTTACTGCTGCTAAAATCATACTTCTCTTTAAACAGAACTCTTCATCCTTTTCTGTTTTAGAGTAAATAGTACAAACCGGCACTATTTTAAAATAACAAACTCTTGATAGAAGAATAAAAAACTACAACTAACACCACATACTCTTTACCATCCCCGTGGAGATGCTACTTGTTCAGAGCGGCAAAGAGAATGACTGGGGGGCGGAGCCAGAGGGGGAGCTATATGGACAGCTCTTGCTGGGTGCTCTCTTTGCCATTTCCTGTAGGGGAAGAGAATATCCCACAAGTAAGGATGAAGCCGTGGACCGGACACACAAATGTTGGAGAAACATGCAAAATGAATAGTCCAATTGATTTCTCTGAGATCTGTAATATAACAAGTTAATCCTATCTGTGTTGCTCTGATTGGATACTAGGTGGATAAGTATAGCTTATGTCAATTCCCGCACTTTTTGTACCTGCACATACACTATTAATCTGATTAATTCAAATGTCAGAGAATATAAACAATGATACCTGTTCTGATTTTAATAGTGCAGACTCTTCTAATGAAAAAGAATTTATATCCTGGGAGCTGACCAATTCTCCCATTTCTGCTACACTAGTGTCTGAAGAAGAGTAGGGTAATCGCCGAACATAGATGTCCTCATCATCACTGGATGCCACCATGTGATCCTGTTTGTCTCGCTCTGTTTTCCAGACTTTAGTTGCCTTTTTAGAATCCCATGAATTAAAGTTTTCTCTTTGTTTGTCTTCCCCAATAAAACTTGAGGATAATTGGCACTTTATACATGATTCCTGTAAAAGTGGGTCTTCTATGACACCTTCATTTGAGTCTTTCTTGAACTCTAAGGACATTTGGTCTTCAATACCTGTGGACAAATCATAGTTATCCAAAGTCCTCTTATTATCCGCATATTCCTCTAATGCAGGCTGATCATGGATATAAACTCTTTCAGCATCAGTGGATACATTTGTACTTTTGTATGAAACCGATTCCTCTGGTTGTAATAAGTTTGTAGTTTCTGGGTTCATAGTGGACAAGGTGACAGGTGGTATAATCAGCTCATACTGTTTCGCAATATCCAATAAGCGTCTTGAATTGTTGTCAATCTGTTCGGTTTCATCCAATGGTACAAGAGCAGCAGGCTCTGTAAGCTGAAGAGTATTAAACACATCCAAACAGCTATCATCTATGATACTCTGGGGCTTCCCACTAAGTAGACTTTCCTGGGAACTTAGGTGTTCTGCACTACCACCTGGCAAGCTTTCAGAGGCAGAAAAACAGTCTGAGCTTACAGTGAGAGGACTGTCAGTGCTTGGTGTTCTATAAAGGGAACCAGATTCCAGACTCTTGAATCCATTTTCTGACATTGTGACATGCAAAAAGAAAAGCACAAGTCAACAAAACATGCAGATATATAATTAACAACATAACATGATATACATGAACATTGGTTTCTTTAAATTGTACACTGCAAATAACATTAGAAAATGTAAAAAAAGATTGTAATGAACCAAACACATATTTTGGAATGTATAATAAAAGGGACATAAAGGTACAAAAAAGAAAATGCTCTGTTAGAGCATTTTATTGTGGCACAATTGCTTGTATATAACTACAGTATGCGTTTAAACCCTAGCAAAGGGTTAAACAAATAGTTAAAGTCAGACGCTGATAAGTTGTGCACTACTGGGACCTAGTTGAATGCCTCTGGTGAGCCAATGAGAGGAGGTATAGATGTATAGCCACCAATCACTAGCTAGCTCTTAGTGGTGCATTACTGCTCCTGAGCCTACCTAGGTATGCTTATCAACTAAGGATATCAATTGAACACAGTAAATTTGATACAAATGTTAAAGTTTCTTAAAACTGCATGCCCTATGTGAATCATGAAACTTTAAATTTTGACTTTCATGTTAATTTAAAAAAAAGCCATCAAAGGGTTATAAACTGTACACCTATGTTTGCTACCTCCTATAATATTATAATATTATAATATATATATATATATATATATATATATATATATATATATATATATATATATATATATATATATATATATATATATATAAAAGAAAAAAATGAAACATGCTTTTGTCTTTTTATTTTAAAACCAGCACATTTTTATTACCTCAAGGAAACATGGACTTCGTTAACCTGACAACAACATATAAAAACAGAATTTATGCTTACCTGATAAATTACTTTCTCCAACGGTGTGTCCGGTCCACGGCGTCATCCATTACTTGTGGGATATTCTCCTCCCCCACAGGGAAAGGCAAGGAGAGCACACAGCAAGAGCTGTCCATATAGTCCCTCCCAGGCTCCGCCCCCCCCCTATACTATAGGGTGCCGTGGTGACTATAGTGTATAGAGAGAGAAATTTTTCAAACCTGATTAAAAAACCAGGGCGGGCCGTGGACCGGACACACCGTTGGAGAAAGTAATTTATCAGGTAAGCATAAATTCTGTTTTCTCCAACATTGGTGTGTCCGGTCCACAGCGTCATCCATTACTTGTGGGAACCAATACCAAAGCTTTAGGACACGGATGAAGGGAGGGAGCAAATCAGGTTACCTAAACAGAAGGCACCACGGCTTGCAAAACCTTTCTCCCAAAAATAGCCTCCGAAGAAGCAAAAAGTATCAAATTTGTAGAATTTGGCAAAAGTGTGCAGAGAAGACCAAGTTGCTGCCTCACATATCTGATCAACAGAAGCCTCGTTCTTGAAGGCCCATGTGGAAGCCACAGCCCTAGTAGAGTGAGCTGTGATTCGTTCAGGAGGCTGCCGTCCGGCAGTCTCATAAGCCAATCAGATAATGCTTTTCAGCCAGAAAGAAAGAGAGGTAGCAGTAGCTTTTTGTCCTCTCCTCTTACCAGAATAAACGACAAACAAAAAAGAAGTTTTGTCTGAAATCCTTTGTTGCTTCTAAATAGAACTTTAAAGCACGGACTACATCTAAATGGTGTAACAAATGTTCCTTCTATGAAACTGGATTCGGACACAAAGAAGGGACAACTATTTCCTGGTTAATATTCTTGTTGGAAACAACTTTTGGAAGAAAACCAGGCTTGGTACGCAAAACAACCTTATCTGAATGGAACACCAGATAGGGTGGATCACACTGCAAAGCAGATAGTTCAGAAACTCTTCTAGCAGAAGAAATAGCAACCAAAAACAGAACTTTCCAAGATAGTAACTTGATATCTATGGAATGTAAGGGTTCAAATGGAACCCCTTGAAGAACTGAAAAAACTAAATTTAGACTCCAGGGAGGAGTCAAAGGTCTGTAAACAGGTTTGATTCTGACCAAAGCCTGTACAAAAGCTTGTACATCTGGCACAGCTGCCAGTCGTCTGTGTAACAAGACAGATAAAGCAGATCTCTGTCCTTTTAGAGAACTCGCTGACAATCCCTTATCCAAACCTTCTTGTTAGAAAGGAGAGGATCCTGGGAATATTAATCCATGAGAATCCCTTGGATTCACACCAACAGATATATCCTTTCCATATTTTATGGTAAATCCTTCTAGTCACAGGTTTTCTGGCTTGGACCAGAGTATCTATCACTGAATCTGAAAACCCGCGCTTGGATAAAATCAAGCGTTCAATTTCCAAGCAGTCAGCTGGAGAGAAACTAGATTTGGATGTTCGAATGGACCTTGCACTAGAAGATCTTGTCTCAAAGGTAGCTTCCATGGTGGAGCCGATAACATATTCACCAGGTCTGCATACCAAGTCCTGCGTGGCCACGCAGGAGCTATCAGAATCACTGAGGCCTTCTCCTGTTTGATCCTGGCTACAAGCCTGGGAAGGAGAGGGAACGGTGGAAATGCATAAGCTAGGTTGAACGACCAAGGCGTCACTAATGCATCCACTAGAGTCGCCTTGGGATCCCTGGATCTGGACCCGTAGCAAGGAACCTTGAAGTTCTGACGAGACGCCATCAGATCCATGTCTGGAATGTCCCATAATTGAGTCAACTGGGCAAAAACCTCCGGGTGGAGTTCCCACTCCCCCGGATGGAAAGTCTGACGACTCAGATAATCCGCCTCCCAGTTGTCTACTCCTGGGATGTGAATTGCAGATAGATGGCAGGAGTGATCCTCCGCCCATTTGATGATCTTGGATACCTCTCTCATCGCCAAGGAACTCTTTGTTCCTCCCTGATGGTTGATGTAAGCTACAGTCGTCATGTTGTCTGACTGGAATCTTATGAATCCGGCCTTTGCTAGTTGAGGCCAAGCCCGGAGTGCATTGAATATCGCTCTCAGTTCCAGGATGTTTATCGGGAGAAGAGACTCTTCCCGAGACCATAGACCCTGAGCTTTCAGGGAATCCCAGACCGCGCCCCAGCCTAATAGACTGGCGTCGGTCGTGACAATGACCCACTCTGGTCTGCGGAAACTTATTCCCTGAGACAGGTGATCCTGTGACAACCACCAACGGAGTGAGTCTCTGGTCATCTGGTCTACTTGAATCTTTGGAGACAAGTCTGTATAGTCCCCATTCCACTGCTTGAGCATGCACAGTTGTAATGGTCTTAGATGAATTTGAGCAAAAGGAACTATGTCCATTGCTGCAACCATCAACCCTACTACCACCATGCACTGAGCTATGGAAGGCTGCAGAATAGAGTGAAGAACTTGACAAGCTTTAGAAGCTTTGACTTTCTGACTTTTGTCAGGAAGATCTTCATTTTTAAAGAATCTATTATCGTTCCCAAGAAGGGAACTCTTGTCGACGGAGACAGGTAACTCTTTTCTACGTTCACCTTCCACCCGTGAGATATGAGAAAGGCTAGAACAATGTCTGTATGAGCCTTTGCTTTGGAAAGAGACGACGTTTGGATTAGAATGTCGTCCAGATAAGGTGCCACTGCAATACCCCTTGGTCTTAGAACCTCTAGAAGGGACCCTAGCACCTTTGTGAAAATCCTTGGATGATCTTTGTGGATAGGAATATGTAGATACGCATCCTTTAAATCCACGGTAGTCATAAATTGACCCTCCTGGATTGTAGATAAAATTGTTCGAATGGTTTCCATTTGAACGATGGAACTCTGAGAAATTTGTTTAGAATTTTTAAATCCAGAATTGGTCTGAAAATTCCCTCTTTTTTGGGAACTACAAACAGATTTGAGTAAAACCCCCGACCTAGTTCCACAGTTGGAACTGGGTGTATCACTCCCATCTTTAACAGGTCTTCTACACAATGTAAGAATGCCTGTCTCTTTATTTGGTTTGAAGATAAGTTAGACATGTGGAACCTTCCCCTTGAGGGTGGTTCCTTGAACTCCAAAAGAAAACCCTGAGAGACTATTTCTAGTGTCCAGGGATCCTGAACATCTCTTGCCTAAGCCTGAGCAAAGAGAGAGAGTCTGCCCCCTACTAGATCCGGTCCCGGATCGGGGACTACCCCTTCATGCTGTTTTGGTAGCAGCAGCAGGCTTCTTGGCCTGTTTACCCTTGTTCCAGCCTTGCATTGATTTCCAAGCTGGTTTAGTCTGGGAAGCGTTACCCTCTTGTCTAGAGGCTGCCGAGTTGGAAGCCGGTCCGTTCCTGAAATTGCGAATGGAACGAAAATTGGACTTATTCTTAGCCTTGAAAGGTTTATCTTGTGGGAGGGCATGGCCCTTTCCCTCAGTGATGTCTGAAATAATCTCTTTCAATTCTGGCCCAAAAAGGGTCTTACCTTTGAAAGGGGTATTAAGCAATTTTGTCTTGGAAGATACATCCGCCGACCAAGACTTTAGCCAGAGCGCTCTACGCGCCCCAATTGTAAACCCTGAATTTTTCGCCGCTAACCTCGCTAACTGCAAAGCGGTGTCTAAAATAAAGGAATTAGCTAACTTAAGTGCGTGAATTCTGTCCATGACTTCCTCATACGGAGTCTCCCTACTGAGCGACTTTTCCAGTTCCTCGAACCAGAACCACGCCGCTGTAGTGACAGGAATAATGCACGAAATAGGTTAAAGGAGGTAACCTTGCTGTACAAAAATCTTTTTAAGCAAACCCTCCAATTTTTTATCCATAGGATCTTTGAAAGCACAATTGTCCTCAATAGGAATGGTCGTGCGCTTGGCTAGAGTAGAAACCGCCCCCTCGACCTTAGGGACTGTTTGCCATGTGTCCTTCCTGGGGTCGACCATAGGGAACAATTTCTTAAATATAGGAGGAGGGACAAAAAGGTATGCCTGGCTTCTCCCACTCCTTATTCACTATGTCCGCCACCCGTTTAGGTATCGGAAAAGCATCAGGGTGCACCGGGACCTCAAGGAACTTGTCCATCTTGCACAATTTTTCTGGGTTGACCAGATTGTCACAATCATCCAGAGTAGATAGCACCTCCTTAAGTAATGCGCGGAGATGCCCTAATTTAGATTTAAATGTCACAACATCAGGTTCTGCCTGCTGAGAAATTCTTCCTGTATCAGAAATTTCCCCATCTGACAAACCCTCCCTCACTGCCACTTCAGATTGGTGTGAGGGTATGACAGAAAAATTATCATCAGCGCCCTCCTGCTCTACAGTGTTTAAAACAGAGCAATCGCGCTTTCTCTGAAATGCTGGCATTTTGGATAAAATATTAGCTATGGAGTTATCCATTACTGCCGTCAATTGCTGCATAGTAACAAGCATTGGCGCGCTTGAAGTACTAGGGGTCGCCTGCGCGGGCATAACTGGTATAGACACAGAAGGAGATGATGTAGAACTATGTCTACTTCCTTCATCTGAGGAATCATCCTGGGCAACTTTACAATTTGTGACAGTACTGTCCTTACTTTGTTTGGACGCTATGGCACAATTATCACACATATTTGAAGGGGGAACCACATTGGCTACCATACATACAGAACATGATCTATCTGAAGTTACAGACATGTTAAACAGGCTTAAACTGGTTAATAAAGCACAAAAACCGTTTTAAAACAAAACCGTTACTGTCTCTTTAAATGTTAAACAGGGCACACTTTATTACTGAATATGTGAAAAACTATGAAGGAATTATCCAATCTTTACCAAATTTTCACCACAGTGTCTTAATGCATTCAAAGTATTGCACCCCAATTTTCAAGCTGTTAACCCTTAAAATGTGGAAACCGGAGCCGTTTTTAATTTTAACCCCCTTACAGTCCCAGCTACAGCCTTTGCTGCGACTTCACCAATCCCAGGGGGGTATATGATATCAAATGAAGCCTTCTAGGAACGTTTTTAGTGGATTCCAGACCATCACACATGCAGCTGCATGTACTGTACTCAAAAGTAACTGTGCAATAATGGCACGAAAATGAGGCTCTGCCTACTACAGAGAAAGGCCCTTCCTGACTGGGAAGGTGTCTTAACAAGTGCCTGGTGCTAAAAAACGTTCCCCAATGTTATAAAAGTGTGAAATTCAACTTCAAACTGCATATAATACTTAAATAAAGCAATCGATTTAGCCCTTAAGAGTGTCTACCAGTGTATAGCCCATAATAAGCCCTTTATTCTGTTTGAGACTAAGAAAATGGCTTACCAATCCCCATGAGGGAAAATGACAGCCTTCCAGCATTACACAGTCTTGTTAGAAAAATGGCTAGTCATACCTTGAGCAGAAAAGTCTGCAAACTGTTCCCCCCAACTGAAGTTCTCTCATCTCAACAGTCCTGTGTGGGAACCGCAACTGATTTTAGTTACTGTCTGCTAAAATCATAATCCTCTTTTAAACAGAACTCTTCATCTCTTTCTGTTTCAGAGTAAATAGTACATACCAGCACTATTTTAAAATAACAAACTCTTGATAGAAGAATAAAAAACTACAACTAAACACCACAAACTCCTCACCATCCCCGAGGAGATGCTACTTGTTCAGAGCGGCAAGGAGAATGACTGGGGGGGGCGGAGCCTGGGAGGGACTATATGGACAGCTCTTGCTGTGTGCTCTCCTTGCCTTTCCCTGTGGGGGAGGAGAATATCCCACAAGTAATGGATGACGCCGTGGACCGGACACACCAATGTTGGAGAAATTATATTAGTGATTGCTGTAAGGTGGCTATTATCACTATAATAACTGCTAGATAGCTACTATAAATTTTGGGATGTCTACCTTTCAAATAAGAGGTCTTACTAAATATTTCTATGGTGAGGTGGATGGTTGCAGCATACTCAAAGTCATCAGACCTTCAAAATAGGAGCAATGTTGAGAGAATTTGTCACTGGCATGACTATCACAAGGCAGTCGGACTGGCAAGACAACCACTCAAGCAAAGAGTTTGCCCCTTTCAAATAAAGTGACCCTGGTCCCTCTATGTATTGTGGAGTGGAGGTGGTAGAGAGGGGCTACCACAAACTCCATGATTTTGTTCTATTTGTTTATGGTACATGGCGATAGGCACAAGGGCATGCAACTACTAAAACGGGAAAAAGACAGAAAAGACAACCATTTGCAAATCTGGGTGGGCATAGCTACTACTTCAAAAGAGAGAACCCTCTCTTTCAAATGAGTGGTCTCATCTTCTTAGAAAAACATGTGGAGATCACTTATAAACCCCACCATTGCAATATACCTAGTGTCCAGTGGGTTAGGATTCTCCCTCATTAAATATGGGTATATTAGTCTCCAACCGTCATCCAAAACTGTCTAAAAACAGAATTTATGCTTACCTGATAAATTACTTTCTCCAACGGTGTGTCCGGTCCACGGCGTCATCCTTACTTGTGGGATATTCTCCTCCCCAACAGGAAATGGCAAAGAGCCCAGCAAAGCTGGCCATATAGTCCCTCCTAGGCTCCGCCTACCCCAGTCATTCGACCGACGGACAGGAGGAAATATATATAGGAGAAACCATATGGTAACGTGGTGAGTGTAGTTAGAGAAAATAATTCATCAGACCTGATTAAAAAACCAGGGCGGGCCGTGGACCGGACACACCGTTGGAGAAAGTAATTTATCAGGTAAGCATAAATTCTGTTTTCTCCAACATAGGTGTGTCCGGTCCACGGCGTCATCCTTACTTGTGGGAACCAATACCAAAGCTTTAGGACACGGATGAAGGGAGGGAGCAAATCAGGTCACCTAAACGGAAGGCACCACGGCTTGCAAAACCTTTCTCCCAAAAATAGCCTCCGAAGAAGCAAAAGTATAAAAGTTGTAAAATTTGGCAAAAGAGTGCAGTGAAGACCAAGTCGCTGCCTTACATATCTGGTCAACAGGAGCCTCGTTCTTGAAGGCCCATGTGGAAGCCACAGCCCTAGTGGAGGGAGCTGTGATATTTTCAGGAGGCTGCCGTCCGGCAGTCTCAAAAGCCAGTCTGATAATGCTTTTAAGCCAAAAGGAAAGAGAGGTAGAAGTTGCTTTTTTACCTCTCCTTTTACCAGAATAAACAACAAACGAAGATGTTTGTCCGAAATCTTCAGTAGCCTCTAAATAGAATTTTAGAGCACGGACTACGTCCAAATTGTGTAACAAACGTTCCTTCTCTGAAACTGGATTCGGACACAAAGAAGGTACAACTATCTCCTGGTTAATATTTTTGTTGGAAACAACCTTCGGAAGAAAACCAGGCTCAGTACGCAAAACCACCTTATCTGCATGGACCAGATAGGGCGGAGAACACTGCAGAGCAGATAACTCAGAAACTCTTCTAGCGGAAGAAATTGCAACCAAAAACAAAACTTTCCACGATAATAACTTAATATCTACGGAATGTAAGGGTTCAAACGGAACCCCTTGAAGAACTGAAAGAACTAGATTAAGACTCCAGGGAGGAGTCAAAGGTCTGTAAACAGGCTTGATTCTAACCAGAGCCTGAACAAACGCTTAAACGTCTGGCACAGCTGCCAGCCTTTTGTGAAGTAAAACAGATAAAGCAGAGATCTGTCCCTTCAGAGAACTTGCAGATAATCCTTTCTCCAAACCTTCTTGTAGAAAGGATAGAATCTTAGGAATTTTTATCTTGTTCCATGGGAATCCTTTAGATTCACACCAACAGATATATTTTTTCCATATTTTATGGTAAATTTTTCTAGTTACAGGCTTTCTAGCCTGAATAAGAGTATCTATTACAGAATCTGAAAACCCACGCTTTGATAGAATCAAGCGTTCAATCTCCAAGCAGTCAGTTGGAGGGAAACCAGATTCGGATGTTCGAATGGACCCTGAACAAGAAGGTCCTGTCTCAAAGGTAGCTTCCATGGTGGAGCCGATGACATATTCACCAGGTCTGCATACCAAGTCCTGCGTGGCCACGCAGGAACTATCAAGATCACCGAAGCCCTCTCCTGATTGATCCTGGCTACCAGCCTGGGAATGAGAGGAAACGGTGGGAATACATAAGCTAGGTTGAAGATCCAAGGTGCTACTATTGTATCCACTAGAGTCGCCTTGGGATCCCTGGATTTGGACCCGTAACAAGGGACCTTGAAGTTCTGACAAGAGGCCATCAGATCCATGTCTGGAATGCCCCATAATTGAGTTATTTGGGCAAAGATTTCCGGATGGAGTTCCCACTCCCCCGGATGCTCCTCCATCACCAGGGAACTCCTTGTTCCCCCCTGATGGTTGATATATGCAACAGTCGTCATGTTGTCTGACACCTTATGAATTTGGCCTTTGCTAGTCGAGGCCAAGCCTTGAGAGCATTGAATATCGCTCTCAGTTCCAGAATGTTTATCGGGAGAAGAGAGTCTTACCGAGACCATAGACCCTGAGCTTTCAGGGGTTCCCAGACCGCGCCCCAGCCCACCAGACTGGCGTCGGTCGTGACAATGACCCACTCTGGTCTGCGGAAGCTCATTCCCTGTGACAGGTTGTCCAGGGTCAGCCACCAACGGAGTGAATCTCTGGTCCTTTGATCTACTTGGATCGTCGGAGACAAGTCTGTATAATCCCCATTCCACTGTCTGAGCATGCACAGTTGTAATGGTCTTAGATGAATTCGTGCAAAAAGGAACTATGTCCATTGCCGCAACCATCAAACCTATTACTTCCATGCACTGCGCTATGGAAGGAAGAAGAACAGAATGAAGTACCTGACAAGAGCTTAGAAGTTTGATTTTCTGGCCTCTGTCAGAAAAAATCTTCATTGCTAAGGAAACTATTATTGTTCCCAAGAAGGGAACTCTTGTTGACGGGGACAGAGAACTTTTTTCTATGTTCACTTTCCACCTGTGAGATCTGAGAAAGGCTAGGACAATGTCCGTATGAGCCCTTGCTTTTGGCAGAGACGACACTTGAATCAGGATGTCGTCCAAGTAAGGTACTACTGCAATGCCCCTTGGTCTTAGCACCGCTAGAAGGGACCCTAGTACCTTTGTGAAAATCCTTGGAGCAGTGGCTAATCCGAATGGAAGTGCCACAAACTGGTAATGCTTGTCCAGAAAGGCGAACCTTAGGAACCGAAGATGTTCCTTGTGGATAGGAATATGTAGGTACGCATCCTTTAAATCCACCGTGGTCATGAATTGACCTTCCTGGATGGTAGGAAGGATCGTTCGAATGGTTTCCATTTTGAACGATGAAACCCTTAGAAACTTGTTTAGAATCTTGAGATCTAAAATTGGTCTGAATGTTCCCTCTTTTTTTGGGAACTATGAACAGGTTGGAGTAAAACCCCATCCCTTGTTCTCCTAATGGAACAGGATGAATCACTCCCATTCTTAACAGGTCTTCTACACAATGTAAGAATGCCTGTCTTTTTATTTGGTTCGAAGATAATTGAGACCTGTGGAACCTTCCCCTTGGGGGTAGTTCCCTGAATTCCAGGAGATAACCTTGAGAAACTATTTCTAGCGCCCAAGGATCCTGAATATCTCTTGCCCAAGCCTGAGCAAAGAGAGAAAGTCTGCCCCCCACCAGATCCGGTCCCGGATCGGGGGCCAACACTTCATGCTGTTTTGGTAGCAGTGGCAGGTTTCTTGGCCTGCTTACCCTTGTTCCAGCCTTGCATCGGTCTCCAGGCTGGCTTGGTTTGAGAAGTATTACCCTCTTACTTAGAGGGTGTAGAATTTGAGGCTGGTCCGTTTCTGCGAAAGGGACGAAAATTTGGCTTATTTTTAGCCTTAAAAGGCGTGGCCCTTTCCCCCAGTGATGTCTGAAATAATCTCTTTCAAGTCAGGGCCAAACAGTGTTTTACCCTTGAAAGGGATGTTAAGCAATTTGGTCTTGGAGGACACATCCGCTGACCAAGACTTTAGCCAAAGCGCTCTGCGCGCCACGATAGCAAACCCTGAATTATTCGCCGCTAATCTAGCTAATTGCAAAGCGGCATCTAAAATAAAAGAGTTAGCCAATTTAAGTGCTTGAACTCTGTCCATAACCTCCTCATACGAAGATTCTTTATTGAGCGACTTTTCTAGTTCTTCGAACCAGAAACACGCAGCTGTAGTGACAGGAACAATGCATGAAATTGGTTGTAGAAGGCAACCTTGCTGAACAAACATCTTTTTAAGCAAACCCTCTAACTTTTTATCCATAGGATCTTGAAAGCACAACTATCTTCTATAGGAATAGTAGTGCGTTTGTTTAGAGTAGAAACCGCCCCCTCGACCTTGGGGACTGTCTGCCATAAGTCCTTTCTGGGGTCGACTATAGGAAATAATTTCTTAAATATAGGGGGAGGAACAAAAGGTATGCCGGGCCTTTCCCACTCCTTATTTACTATGTCCGCCACCCGCTTGGGTATAGGAAAAGCATCAGGGGACACCGGAACCTCTAGGAACTTGTCCATCTTACATAATTTCTTTGGAATGACCAAATTGTCACAATCATCCAGAGTAGATAATACCTCCTTAAGTAGTGCGTGGAGATGTTCTAATTTAAATTTAAATGTTACAACATCAGGTTCAGCTTGTTGAGAAATTTTCCCTGAATCTGAAATTTCTCCCTCAGACAAAACCTCCCTCCTGGCCCCTTCAGATTGGTGTGAGGGCATGTCAGAACAGTTATCATCAGCGTCCTCTTGCTCTTCAGTGTTTAAAACAGAGCAATCGCGCTTTCTCTGATAAGTAGGCATTTTGGATAAAATGTTTGCAATAGAATTATCCATTACAGCCGTTAATTGTTGCATGGTAATAAGTATTGGCGCACTAGATGTACTAGGGGCCTCTTGTGTGGGCAAAACTGGTGTAGACACAGAAGGGGATGATGCAGTACCATGCTTACTCCCCTCATTTGAGGAATCATCTTGGGCAATATCATTATCTATGGCATTATTGTCCCTACTTTGTTTGGACACTATGACACAATTATCACATATATTTAAATGGTGAGAAACCTTGGCTTTCATACATATAGAACATCGTTATCTGATGGTTCAGACATGTTAAACAGGCTTAAACTTGTCAACAAAGCACAAAAAACGTTTTACAATAAAACCGTTACTGTCACTTTAAATTTTAAACTGAACACACTTTATTACTGAATATGTGAAAAAGTATGAAGGAATTGTTCAAAATTCACCAAAATTTCCTTAAAATAACGGAACCGGAGCCGTTTTTACATTTAACCCCTATACAGTCCCAGGTATCTGCTTTGCTGAGACCCAACCAAGCCCAGAGGGGAATACGATACCAAATGATGCCTTCTATAAGCTTTTTCAGTGGTTCTTAGCTCCTCACACATGCATCTGCATGCCTTGCTTTCCAAAACAACTGCGCATTAGTGGCGCGAAAATGAGGCTCTGCCTATGACTAGAAAAGGCCCCCAGTGAAAAAGGTGTCCAATACAGTGCCTGCCGTTTTTTTAAAACAATCCCCAAGATTATAATAACTATTAATAGTTATAATCTGCCAAATATGCTTAGTAAAGTAATCGTTTTAGCCCAGAAAAATGTCTACCAGTTTTTTAAGCCCTAATGAAGCCCTTTATTCTTATACTAAACTAAGAAAATGGCTTACCGGTTCCCATAGGGAAAATGACAGCTTCCAGCATTACCAAGTCTTGTTAGAAATGTGTCATACCTCAAGCAGCAAAAGTCTGCTCACTGTTTCCCCCAACTGAAGTTAATTCATCTCAACAGTCCTGTGTGGAAACAGCCATCGATTTTAGTAACGGTTGCTAAAATCATTTTCCTCTTACAAACAGAAATCTTCATCTCTTTTCTGTTTCAGAGTAAATAGTACATACCAGCACTATTTTAAAATAACAAACTCTTGATTGAAGAATAAAACTACATTTAAACACCAAAAAAACTCTTAGCCATCTCCGTGGAGATGTTGCCTGTGCAACGGCAAAGAGAATGACTGGGGTAGGCGGAGCCTAGGAGGGACTATATGGCCAGCTTTGCTGGGCTCTTTGCCATTTCCTGTTGGGGAGGAGAATATCCCACAAGTAAGGATGACGCCGTGGACCGGACACACCTATGTTGGAGAAATGGACGTTCTATTTAATTATAAAGTTAAAATATATCTGGAACTCATGCCAGCATTCTAAATTCCTTTGAAGGGCTTAGAAACACATGCATAAATCTACCTATCAAGCTGCATAAATAACTAGCACATTAATTTGCAAATGACTGTATTTACCAGAGCCTCAGTATCCCTTTTTGGAAACCAAACCTGGTTTTAAAAAGATTTCACATGCAACTACCTGGTCGTTTCTTTTTCTTCTTTTTCACTTTTATGGACTTCACAATAAGTTCTTGGTCAAAATCGTCATTACTAATGTTGCTAAACCTCTGAGAAATTGGACGCTGCTCTTTAAGTTCATTGGCAAAGCCCATTTGCTCTCCTGCTGCATTTAGACTGCATCCACTATCGACAGAATTCATTGAGCTTCTCCTACTTATCACATCGTCTGTGAGTGACCAGCTTCTGTTTCTTGACTCGGTCAAGAGTTCCAGTGCATTTTCTCCATCATCAACACAGAGCTGTATTTTCTCAGTTTTTATTTTTTCAACATCTTTGCTGTTCTCATTATCATCAGATAATGTTCCATTTTGGTTGTTTCCTTTAACTGCAGATATGGCTGTATATGATCGAAATGGGCTGTGAATTACTGCTGTTAAAAGAAAGAAATGGAAAGTTAAGGTAAGTTGTAGAGAAAAATGTAAAGATAAAAAGGGATATTAAACAGTCTGTTTCATTGTAGTAATAAAAAAGCACTATGCAGTGGGTTATACTTAATTTAAATAATTGCAATATGTACTTCTAATGCAAATATTGCAATATTTACCTCTTCTTCTTTTCTTGTTTTACTTAAAAAAAAATATTATACTTTGGTCATGTATGTTACATTATATACAGTGCACTGCACTGTTAGAATGTTCTTACTGAAGAAGAAATAAGATCAATGCACTTTTAAGAAAGAAAGACAAAAAAGAAAAAATAAAGAAAAATGAATACAAACCAGATACTGATCCTTCTGGCACATCTGAGATTCTTATGATTTCTCTATCTCCTTTGAGCAGAAAAATTTCATTGTTTGTACAAGACACTGACACAATGTCTCCTGAACTCTCCAAACCTCCGATCACCGCCTGCCAAGGAATAAGACAATTTATTACAACATAATTTATAAAAGATGAAAAAATAAAATGTATGCTTGCCTGATAAATTAAATTTTCTTCTTGGCAGTGAGGGTCCACGAAAACATTCATAACCTATGGGAAATACTTCACCTGGCCACCAGGAGTAGGCAAAGACACCCCAAACAGAACATTGAAATATCCCTCCCACTTCCCAAGATAAGAGGGGTATAGAGGTGCCACGACTGCCGCCACTACACAAAATCAGGGCGGGTTCGTAGACCCTCACTGCCAAGAAGAAAATTAATTTTTCAGATAAGCATACATTTTATTATTTTCCTTCTAATGGCAGTAAAGGGTCCTTAAAAACATTCATAACCTATGGGAAATCAATAACCAAGCTGAGGAATAAACAAATGTTAGGGAGGGGTAGGAAGATGAAGCAGAATTATTACTAGGCATCACCTCTCGTAGATTTTTCTCCCAAAAGATGCCTCCACTGTGGCAAAAAAATAAATAATCTAGAAACAAGATACAAGCAGCTGGTCCCCCATCTAAAAAGGCATGCAAATCAGGTATTGAAGCCAGAAAAAAGAAAACCAGCTGAGGTCAACTACCCTTATACAAACAATGGGGATGACTGATGAAAATCCAGAGCAACAAGAAGTAGAACCTGATGCTCTGACCAAATCCAGAATGAGCAACAACCGTTCCTTGGAAGAAAAACCAGAGAGGACCGAAGGATGGACACAAGAACCAGATTGATAAGGAAATTACCTGGGTAGGAAGCACAGATGCATCCCAAGTGTCGTTAATCGGGATGAAAAAAGAATCATAAATCAGACACTCTGCGAGCAGAGGAGTAAAAAGAACACTACCCTAAAGAGTACCTTGATAGCAACAGAAAGCATAGGCTCACTTGAAATCAGTCAAAGAACACTAAAAAAAACAACACAAGGCTCTATGGAGAAAACAGAAAATAAACTAGACATACTCTAGTCATAGACAGAACAACATCTGACCAGCTGGCCAAACAAGCCAACTTGTGAGACACAGAACCAAACAGGGCAGAACCCTCAACCTTAAGTGAAAAAATAAATGTCTCTCTCCAGACCAATCCTCAAGAACAGCAGGAGACGAGGAATCCTCACCTAAGAAACTTCTCACCCTACAAACTCATTTGCTTGGATCTATATGAAATACTAGATGTAGATAGAATGTAGAAAGTGTCTAAAAATACCGTTCTCTAAAAAGGCTGATAGAAAAGATGCCAGACTAACCTTTGTGACAAATGTCGCTAAAGGATGTAAGTCTATTTGTAATAGAAAAAATAAAAATAATCGGCTAGATTACGAGATGTGCGTTAGGGTAAAAAAGCAGCATTAAGAGGTCCTAATGCTGCTTTTTTACACCCGCTGATAATACGAGTCTTGCAGGTTTAGGGTCACTGCATACTTTTTTGGCCTTACCGCAAAACAACTTATGTAAACTTCGTAAAGTCTTTTTTCTATGGGACTTCCATAGCGCCGGTATTAAGAGTCTGTCCTGGGAGGCCAAAAAGTGAGCGGTACACGTTACCCCGTCAAGATCCCTAACGCATTCTAAAGTCAGTAGTTAAGAGTTTTATGGTAGAACGCCGTAACATAAAACTCATAACTAAAGTGCTAAAAAGTACACTAACACCCATAAACTACCTATTAACCCCTAAACCGAGGACCTCCCGCATCGCAAATACTAAAATAAAAATTTTAACCCCTAATCTGCCGCTCCGGACACCGCCGCCACCTACATTATATTTATGAACCCCTAATCTGCTGCGCCCAACATCGCTGACACCTACATTATATTCATTAACCCCTAATCTGCCACCCCCCATGTCGCCGCCACCTACCTACACTTATTAACCCCTAATCTGCCGCCCCCAACGTCGCCGCCAATATAATAAACATATTAACCCCTAAACCGCCGCCCTCCCGTCTCTCAAACATTAGTTAAAAATTATTAACCCCTAATCTGCCGTCCCTAACATCGCCGCCACCTACCTACATTTATTAACCCCTAATCTGCCGCCCCAACGTCTCCGCCACTATATTAAAGCTATTAACCTATAAACCTAAGTCTAACCCTAAACCTAACACCCACTAACTTAAATATAATTTAAATAAATCTAAATAAATATTCTTAACTAAATTATTCCTATTTAAAACCAAATACTTACCTGTAAATAAACCCTAAGAAAGCTACAATATAACTAATAGTTACATTGTAGCTATTTTAGGATTTATTTTTATTTTGCAGGCAAGTTTGTATTTATTTTAACTAGGTACAATAGTTATTAAATAGTTATTAACTATTTAATAACTACATAGCTAAAATAAATACAAATTTACCTGTAAAATAAAACCTAACCAAAGTTACAATAACACCTAACAATACACTATAATTAAATTAACTAAATTAAATACAATTACAACACTAAATTACATAAAATAATAAACAAATTAGATATTTAAACCAATTACACCTAATCTAATAGCCCTATTAAAATAAAAAAAAGCCCCCCCCAAAATAAAAAAAAAACCTAGCCTAAACTAAACTACCAATAGCCCTTAAAAGGGCCTTTTGCGGGGAATTTGCAGTTGGCTCTTTTGCAGTTGGCTCTTTTGCCACCCAAACCCTAATCTAAAAAATAAAACCCACCCAATACACCCTTAAAAAACCTAACACTAACCCCCTGAAGATCGAATTACCGGGAGACGTCTTCATCCAAGCCGGGCAAAGTGGTCCTCCAGACGGGCAGAAGTCTTCATCCAGACGGCATCTTCTATCTTCATCTATCCGGTGCGGAGCCAGTGGCGTCACTAGGGGGGTGCGGGCCGCACCTGGGTGACACCCTCCAGGGGGTGACACCAAAAAAAAAAAATTTTTTTTTTTTTAATTTTAGTGAAATTCAAAGAAATACAAAGTTGAGATGCATAGATTTTTTTTATTAGAGGGGCTGGCATTTGTGAACATTAGTGGGACTGGGGATGTTGTAGACACACAATTTTTTTGCCCCTTTAGCCAGTGCTGCAATTTCAACAAATAGTTTTCCCAGCTGCTTTTGCTTGTTTGTACTTTGCTTATCCCCTGCCCAATTTCTCTATGAATGTTGTGGGCGTGCCGTGGGGCTTGCAAAGTTGCGCTGCTAGCCTAAACCTGAATTCCCATCTGTGCTCACTGCTCAGTGACATGTGGAGCAGTGGAGTCACTCACTGCTGTGCTGTCTCTCTAAACGGGAACTGGGAAATCGTGAGGGGAAGCCTGGCACCTGACCGCATGACTGTTTGACACTGTCTCTAAAGTGAAGGAGCCACGTATGATGCCCACTAGACCTTTACGGTTACGGTACACTAAGTGCACACTGAACAGGTAGGAGGGCGGGTGGGGGTCTGGGGGTGAGCAGAGTGCAGAGGTGATTGGCCATAAGAAGCGGTAGGCACGCGACCCGGGGCTGTGCACTGACAGACTTGGAACAGAGTCAGAGAGCAGAATTTTCATAGTTTGCGCGCCTAAACCTTTTCTTCAGTGATTTATTTTAGAGTGCTCTGTTTTTCTTTCATTTGATGCTCTGCTGAGCCAGGGAGCAGCTCTAAAGCATGAGCTTTATAATTAATGCAGTTTACATATTTTGTATGTGTGTGTCTGAGTTCTTGTGTGTGTGTGTGTGTCAGTGTTTTTGTGTGTGTGTCTGAGTGTGTTTCCGAGTGTTTGTGTTTGCATTTGAGTATGTTTTTAAGTGTGTCTGAGTGTTTGTATGTGTGTGTGCCTGTGTTTTTGTGTGTTTCTGCTTTCTGGGGGGGGAGGTGACACCATAACTTACCGCACCGGGTGACACCAACCCTAGCGACGCCACTGTGCGGAGCAGGTCAATCTTCAAGACATCCAATGCGGCGTATCCTCTTCTGGAGACGACTAAAACAGAATGAAGGTACCTTTAAGTGACGTCATCCAAGATGGTGTCTCTTAGATTCCGATTGGCTGATAGAATTCTATCAGCCAATCGGAATTAAGGTAGAAAAAATCCTATTGGCTGATGCAATCAGCCAATAGGATTGAGCTCGCATTCTATTGGCTGATTGGAACAGCCAAAAGTTCTCTTGCCTAAGGTGGAAACGGCCCCTTCCACCTTAGGAACTGTTTGCCAAGCCTCCTTAAAAGTGTCAGCTATGGGAAACATCTTTTTGAAAATAGGAGAACGAGAAAAGGGAATGCCTGGTCTCTCCCATTCCTTAGTAATAATGTCCGAATCTCTCTTTGGAACTGGAAATACGTCCGAGTAAGAAGGAACCTCAAAGTATCTGTCCAATTTACTAGACTTCTCAGGGATAACCACAACTGTGGAGTCACAGTCATCCAAATTAATCAAAACCTCCCTAAGCAACTGTCAGGGTTTTTTCCCTGATCTGTTTGCCATGTGCTGCTGGCAGCCATTATATTCACCTTTCTTGCTGACTCTGGTGCATACTGTGTGATGCTGCTCATTTCCTGCACTTCCTTTTATGGCCAGACTGGTGTACATCATCCGTGTAAGACAGGATGCAGTCTCAGAATTGTGATGTCATCACTTATTATTTAAAGGGCCTCTGTTCAGTATGCTTTGCCCTTGCGTTGTCTCAGACCTGTTTGTGAGAGCTCCTGTGTATTATCTGGCTGTCTGATGTCCCTCCTGGTTCCTGATCCCTGGCTTGTTCCTGACTCTGCTGTTCTCCTTGTTCCCGATTCCGGCTCGTCTGACTATTGGCTTTGGCTCCTGACTCGGCTCGTCTGACTACCAGTTCTAGTTTTGATTCCTGGCTTGTTATTTGACTTGTGGACTTTTTATTATTTTTTGCTATTAATAAAAGGTGTGATTATTTTTGCACTTCTTGTCTCAGTCTGATTCCTGGCACCCTGACATTACGCAAGAGCCAAGAATCCTGATGGTGCTAATAATCCACCTTTACCTGCCATAATTTCCAGGACGGATGAACAGGATCACCGCTTGCTTGTGCCATAGACCTGCAACCCGGAGCCATTCCTCCTCGGGGCCGGGTTTACCCTCTGTCTGTTGCGGAGAATTGTGCTATGGAGGAGTATGTTGCCGATGCTCTGTCGCGGGGGATCATCCGCAAATCCTGCTCTCCTGCAGGGGCTGGCTTCTTCTTTGTGAAGAAAAGGGGTGGCGAGTTAAGACCATGCATCGATTATAGGGGTCTTAATCGTCTTCCCATTAAGAATGCTTACCCTATTCCGCTCATTACGGAACTCTTTGACCACCTCAAGGGAGCTACGGTCTTTACTAAACTTGATTTGAGAGGAGCGTACAATCTCGTTGGGATCAAGGAGGGCCACAAATGGAAAACATCATTTAACACCAGGAGCGGGCATTATGAGTATCTTGTAATGCCTCTTGGCCTATGTAATGCTCCTGCTGTTTTCCAGGAATTTATTAATGATGTCCTACGAGATATGTTGCAACAGTGTGTTGTGGTGTACTTAGACGACATCCTCATACACTCACCCACACTTGAGGCTCATCGTTCTGATGTTACACTGGTTTTTCAGAGACTACGTGAGAACGGCCTGTTTTGTAAACTCGAGAAATGTGAGTTCCATCAGACTCAAGTAACCTTCCTAGGTTATGTTATCTCCGTTGCAGGGTTCTCCATGGATCCTGACAAGTTATCTGCAGTGGCCTCGCCCAGTTGATCTTCAGTCTATTCAACATTTTTTGGGGTTCGCCAATTACTATAGAAAGTTTATTAAAAACTTATCTTCCTTGGTCAAACCTATCACAGACCCATAAAGAGAATGATCCACTCCATTGGTCACCTACTGCCATTAAGGCCTTTGATAGTCTTAAAACTGCCTTTGCTGCCGCTCCAGTTCTGGCTCATCCTAACCCTGTCCTGCCTTTCGTTCTTGAGGTCGATGCGTCTGAGACTGAAGTAGGTGCACTCTTGTCTCAACCTCCTACGCCTGATGGTTCCCTGCATCCGCGTGGTTTATTCTCTAAGAAATTGTCTCCAGTGGAGTGCAATTATGAAATTAGTGACAGGGAATTACTGGCCATAATTTTGGCACTCTAGGAATGGAGGCATCTTCTCGAGGGTACTAGTGTGCCAGTGCTCATTCTTACTGACCACAAGAATTTAACTTATCTATCTGAAGCAAAACGTTTGTCGCCCCGACAGGCCAGATGGGCGCTATTTTTGTCTCTGTTTAATTATGTGGTCTCCTACCTGCCTGGTAGTAAGAATATTAGGGCTGATGCCCTCTCTCAACAATTTTCGCCTCTGTCCAAGGAGGAGTCTGTACCTACTCTAGTTATACCTCCTGACCATATTTTGGCTACCATACATACTAATTTGACTTCTCCCTTGGGGAAGGAGATCCTGGCTGCACCAACCAATGCACCTCCTGAGAAACCTAGTGGTAAGCGTTTTGTTCCTGAGAAGCTTCGAACTAAACTTTTGCACACTTACCACTATCCTAAAGCCGCAGGTCTGTCACTCGACAATTCTGCTGGCCAGCTCTTCGGTCTGATGTTGCTGCGTATGTTGCCTCCTGCCCAGTTTGTGCACAGAATAAGACTCCTCGACATCTTCCTGTGGGTCTTCTTCAACCTATTGCTAATGATGAGCGTCCTTGGACAAATCTTTCCATTTTTCCAATGGCAATACTGTTATCCTTATGGTGGAAGAAGTTGCCTACCGCTTAGGAGCTTGCTTCAATATTTGCCCGGGAGGTCTTTCGTTTACATGGGTTACCCAAGGAGATAATGTTGGACCGGGGTAGCCAGTTTGTCTCCAGATTTTTGCGTTCCTTTTGTGCTCAAATGGGCATCCAGCTTTCCTTCTCCTCGGCATATCACCCTCAATCCAATGGGGCTGCGGAACGGTCTATTCAAGTTCCTCCGTTGCTATGTCTCAGATCACCACAATAATTGGTCTGAACTGTTACCTTGAGCAGAGTTTGCTCGTAATAGTGCTATTAATGCTTCCTCCAAGTTATCCCCGTTCATGGCGAATTATGGGTTTCAACCATCCTTGTTGCCCGATTCATTCATGTCTCAGGGTATTACGGCTTTGGAGGAGCATCTCCGGCAACTCCATTCCACGTGGGTGCAGATTCAGGACTGCCTTTATCGTTCTATGCAGCGCCAAAAGTTCCAGGCTGATCGTAGGCATCTGTCCGCGCCTTCCTACCAGGTTGGTGAGAGAGTTTGGCTGTCCTCCCACAACTTGAACCTTTGTGTGCCTTCCAATAAACTGGCTCCCCGTTATGTTGGTCCTTTTCGAATACTCCGACGGGTCAATCCTGTGGCCTAAGCTCTTGACCTTCCTCCTGCAATGCCCATCTCCAATGTTTTTCATGTCTCCCTCTTGAAACCATTGGTTTGTAATCGGTTTACCACTGTGTTGCCTCGTCTCCGCCCTATCTTTGTTGACAACCATGAGGAGTATGAGGTCAGCAGCATTATTGACTCTTGTATATCCTGGGGCTGCGTACAGTATTTGGTTCACTGGAGGGGCTACGTTCCAGAGGAGCGTTCATGGGTTCCCTCCTCTGATGTTCATGCTCCCGCCCTCCTCCGTGCCTTCCATGCCAGTTTCCCCAATAAGCCTTTTGTGCTTCAGTGGGGGTCGTTGAGGGGAGGGTACTGTCAGGGTTTTTTTTTCCCTGATCTGTTTGACATGTGCTGCTGGCAGCCATTTTACTCACCTCTCTTGCTGACTCTGGTGCATACTGTGTGATGCTGCTCATTTCCTGCACTTCCTTTTATGGCCAGACTGGTGTACATCATCCGTGCGAGAAAGGATGCCGTCTCAGAATTGTGATGTCATCACTTATTATTTAAAGGGCCTCTGTTCAGTATGCTTTGCCCTTGCGTTGTCTCAGACCTGTTTGTGAGAGCTCCTGTGTATTACCTGGCTGTCTGATGTCCCTCCTGGTTCCTGATCCCTGGCTTGTTCCTGACTCTGCTGTTCTCCTTTTTCCGGATTCCGGCTCGTCTGACTATTCGCTATGGCTCCTGACTCGGTTCGTCTGACTACCAGTTCTGGTTTTGATTCCTGGCTTGTTATTTGACTTGTGGACTTTTTATTATTTTTTGCTATTAAAAGGTGTGATTATTTTTGCACTTCTTGTCTCAGTCTGATTCCTGGCACTCTGACAGCAACAGGCGGTGGTGTTCTAGTTTAAATCTAAAAGTTACAACCTCCGAATCCGTCAGAGGCAAAGCACTTTCTGAATCTGAGATTTCCCCCTCAGATACTACAGCAGTACTCACCTCTTCGTGTCCTTGGGAGCGTACCTCTGAAATTGCAACAATTGCATCAGAACTGAATGTCTGGTTTTCCTCTTACACTTGCCCTGCAACATTGGGAAAGCAGACAATGCATCTGAGATTATAGAAGACATGAGAGAAGCTATGTCTCTTAAAGTAACTCCAGCGGGCGCTAGAGCAGAAGTGCAGGACACTGCTTGTGTTGGCGGTAAAGTTTGGGACGCTTGGGGAGAAAGCTGCGGCATACTTTGACCCTCGTCAGACTCTTGGACAGCATCCGCTTTTGAAAAATTTTGCTCAGAAAAAATTATTTCCCTGTAAGCTAAGGTACTCTCAATACATGAGGGACAGAAAGGGACAGGTGGTTCCACATTAAAATCCAAACATAAGGAGCAAGTGATATCTTGCAAGGCCTCTTGATCCATGCTGATCACTATAAATTAAAACTCCAAATAAATTTTAAAAAATTACAGTAAAAAAAACAGAATTTATGTTTACCTGATAAATTACTTTCTCCAACGGTGTGTCCGGTCCACGGCGTCATCCTTACTTGTGGGATATTCTCTTCCCCAACAGGAAATGGCAAAGAGCCCAGCAAAGCTGGTCACATGATCCCTCCTAGGCTCCGCCTACCCCAGTCATTCGACCGACGTTAAGGAGGAATATTTGCATAGGAGAAACCATATGGTACCGTGGTGACTGTAGTTAAAGAAAATAAATTATCAGACCTGATTAAAAAAACCAGGGCGGGCCGTGGACCGGACACACCGTTGGAGAAAGTAATTTATCAGGTAAACATAAATTCTGTTTTCTCCAACATAGGTGTGTCCGGTCCACGGCGTCATCCTTACTTGTGGGAACCAATACCAAAGCTTTAGGACACGGATGAAGGGAGGGAGCAAATCAGGTCACCTAAATGGAAGGCACCACGGCTTGCAAAACCTTTCTCCCAAAAATAGCCTCAGAAGAAGCAAAAGTATCAAACTTGTAAAATTTGGTAAAAGTGTGCAGTGAAGACCAAGTCGCTGCCCTACATATCTGATCAACAGAAGCCTCGTTCTTGAAGGCCCATGTGGAAGCCACAGCCCTAGTGGAATGAGCTGTGATTCTTTCGGGAGGCTGCCGTCCGGCAGTCTCGTAAGCCAATCTGATGATGCTTTTAATCCAAAAAGAGAGAGAGGTAGAAGTTGCTTTTTGACCTCTCCTTTTACCAGAATAAACAACAAACAAGGAAGATGTTTGTCTAAAATCCTTTGTAGCATCTAAATAGAATTTTAGAGCGCGAACAACATCCAAATTGTGCGACAAACGTTCCTTCTTTGAAACTGGTTTCGGACACAGAGAAGGTACGATAATCTCCTGGTTAATGTTTTTGTTAGAAACAACTTTTGGAAGAAAACCAGGTTTAGTACGTAAAACCACCTTATCTGCATGGAACACCAGATAAGGAGGAGAACACTGCAGAGCAGATAATTCTGAAACTCTTCTAGCAGAAGAAATTGCAACTAAAAACAAAACTTTCCAAGATAATAACTTAATATCAACGGAATGCAAGGGTTCAAACGGAACCCCCTGAAGAACTGAAAGAACTAAACTGAGACTCCAAGGAGGAGTCAAAGGTTTGTAAACAGGCTTAATTCTAACCAGAGCCTGAACAAAGGCTTGAACATCTGGCACAGCAGCCAGTTTTTTGTGAAGTAACACCGACAAGGCAGAAATCTGTCCCTTCAGGGAACTTGCAGATAATCCTTTTTCCAATCCTTCTTGAAGGAAGGATAGAATCCTAGGAATCTTAACCTTGTCCCAAGAGAATCCTTTAGATTCACACCAACAGACATATTTTTTCCAAATTTTGTGGTAAATCTTTCTAGTTACAGGCTTTCTGGCCTGAACAAGAGTATCAATAACAGAATCTGAGAACCCTCGCTTCGATAAAATCAAGCGTTCAATCTCCAAGCAGTCAGCTGGAGTGAAACCAGATTCGGATGTTCGAACGGACCCTGAACAAGAAGGTCTCGTCTCAAAGGTAGCTTCCAAGGTGGAGCCGATGACATATTCACCAGATCTGCATACCAAGTCCTGCGTGGCCACGCAGGAGCTATCAAGATCACCGACGCCCTCTCCTGATTGATCCTGGCTACCAGCCTGGGGATGAGAGGAAACGGCGGGAACACATAAGCTAGCTTGAAGGTCCAAGGTGCTACTAGTGCATCCACTAGAGCCGCCTTGGGATCCCTGGATCTGGACCCGTAGCAAGGAACTTTGAAGTTCTGACGAGAGGCCATCAGATCCATGTCTGGAATGCCCCACAGCTGAGTGACTTGGGCAAAGATTTCCGGATGGAGTTCCCACTCCCCCGGATGCAATGTCTGACGACTCAGAAAATCCGCTTCCCAATTTTCCACTCCTGGGATGTGGATAGCAGACAGGTGGCAGGAGTGAGACTCCGCCCATAGAATGATTTTGGTCACTTCTTCCATCGCTAGGGAACTCCTTGTTCCCCCCTGATGGTTGATGTACGCAACAGTTGTCATGTTGTCTGATTGAAACCGTATGAACTTGGCCCTCGCTAGCTGAGGCCAAGCCTTGAGAGCATTGAATATCGCTCTCAGTTCCAGAATATTTATCGGTAGAAGAGATTCTTCCCGAGACCAAAGACCCTGAGCTTTCAGGGATCCCCAGACCGCGCCCCAGCCCATCAGACTGGCGTCGGTCGTGACAATGACCCACTCTGGTCTGCGGAATGTCATCCCTTGTGACAGGTTGTCCAGGGACAGCCACCAACGGAGTGAGTCCCTGGTCCTCTGATTTACTTGTATCTTCGGAGACAAGTCTGTATAGTCCCCATTCCACTGACTGAGCATGCACAGTTGTAATGGTCTTAGATGAATGCGCGCAAAAGGAACTATGTCCATTGCCGCTACCATCAACCCGATCACTTCCATGCACTGAGCTATGGAAGGAAGAGGAACGGAATGAAGTATCCGACAAGAGTCTAGAAGCTTTGTTTTTCTGGCCTCTGTCAGAAAAATCCTCATTTCTAAGGAGTCTATTATTGTTCCCAAGAAGGGAACCCTTGTTGACGGGGATAGAGAACTCTTTTCCACGTTCACTTTCCACCCGTGAGATCTGAGAAAGGCCAGGACAATGTCCGTGTGAGCCTTTGCTTGAGGAAGGGACGACGCTTGAATCAGAATGTCGTCCAAGTAAGGTACTACAGCAATGCCCCTTGGTCTTAGCACAGCTAGAAGGGACCCTAGTACCTTTGTGAAAATCCTTGGAGCAGTGGCTAATCCGAAGGAAGCGCCACGAACTGGTAATGTTTGTCCAGGAATGCGAACCTTAGGAACCGATGATGTTCCTTGTGGATAGGAATATGTAGATACGCGTCCTTTAAATCCACCGTGGTCATGAATTGACCTTCCTGGATGGAAGGAAGAATAGTTCGAATGGTTTCCATCTTGAACGATGGAACCTTGAGAAACTTGTTTAAGATCTTGAGATCTAAGATTGGTCTGAACGTTCCCTCTTTTTTGGGAACTATGAACAGATTGGAGTAGAACCCCATCCCTTGTTCTCTTAATGGAACAGGATGAATCACTCCCATTTTTAACAGGTCTTCTACACAATGTAAGAATGCCTGTCTTTTTATGTGGTCTGAAGACAACTGAGACCTGTGGAACCTCCCCCTTGGGGGAAGTCCCTTGAATTCCAGAAGATAACCTTGGTAGACTATTTCTAGCGCCCAAGGATCCAGAACATCTCTTGCCCAAGCCTGAGCGAAGAGAGAGAGTCTGCCCCCCACCAGATCCGGTTCCGGATCGGGGGCCAACATTTCATGCTGTCTTGGTAGCAGTGGCAGGTTTCTTGGCCTGCTTTCCCTTGTTCCAGCCTTGCATTGGTCTCCAAGCTGGCTTGGCTTGAGAAGTATTACCCTCTTGCTTAGAGGACGTAGCACCTTGGGCTGGTCCGTTTCTACGAAAGGGACGAAAATTAGGTTTATTTTTTGCCTTGAAAGGCCGATCCTGAGGAAGGGCGTGGCCCTTACCCCCAGTGATATCAGAGATAATCTCTTTCAAGTCAGGGCCAAACAGCGTTTTCCCCTTGAAAGGAATGTTAAGTAGCTTGTTCTTGGAAGACGCATCAGCCGACCAAGATTTCAACCAAAGCGCTCTGCGCGCCACAATAGCAAACCCAGAATTCTTAGCCGCTAACCTAGCCAATTGCAAAGTGGCGTCTAGGGTGAAAGAATTAGCCAATTTGAGAGCATTGATTCTGTCCATAATCTCCTCCAAAGGAGGAGAATCACTATCGACCGCTCTTATCAGATCATCGAACCAGAAACATGCGGCTGTAGCGACAGGGACAATGCATGAAATTGGTTGTAGAAGGTAACCTTGCTGAACAAACATCTTTTTAAGCAAACCTTCTAATTTTTTATCCATAGGACCTTTGAAAGCACAACTATCCTCTATGGGTATAGTGGTGCGTTTGTTTAAAGTGGAAACCGCTCCCTCGACCTTGGGGACTGTCTGCCATAAGTCCTTTCTGGGGTCGACCATAGGAAACAATTTTTTAAATATGGGGGGAGGGACGAAAGGAATACCGGGCCTTTCCCATTCTTTATTAACAATGTCCGCCACCCGCTTGGGTATAGGAAAAGCTTCTGGGAGCCCCGGCACCTCTAGGAACTTGTCCATTTTACAAAGTTTCTCTGGGATGACCAACTTGTCACAATCATCCAGAGTGGATAATACCTCCTTAAGCAGAATGCGGAGATGTTCCAACTTAAATTTAAATGCAATCACATCAGGTTCAGCCTGTTGAGAAATGTTCCCTGAATCAGTAATTTCTCCCTCAGACAAAACCTCCCTGGCCCCATCAGACTGGGTTAGGGGCCCTTCAGAAATATTATTATCAGCGTCGTCATGCTCTTCAGTATCTAAAACAGAGCAGCCGCGCTTACGCTGATAAGTGTTCATTTTGGCTAAAATGTTTTTGACAGAATTATCCATTACAGCCGTTAATTGTTGCATAGTAAGGAGTATTGGCGCGCTAGATGTACTAGGGGCCTCCTGAGTGGGCAAGACTCGTGTAGACGAAGGAGGGAATGATGCAGTACCATGCTTACTCCCCTCACTTGAGGAATCATCTTGGGCATCATTATCATTATCACATAAATCACATTTATTTAAATGAATAGGAATTCTGGCTTCCCCACATTCAGAACACAGTCTATCTGGTAGTTCAGACATGTTAAACAGGCATAAACTTGATAACAAAGTACAAAAAACGTTTTGAAATAAAACCGTTACTGTCACTTTAAATTTTAAACTGAACACACTTTATTACTGCAATTGCGAAAAAACATGAAGGAATTGTTCAAAATTCACCAAATTTTCACCACAGTGTCTTAAAGCCTTAAAAGTATTGCACACCAAATTTGGAAGCTTTAACCCTTAAAATAACGGAACCGGAGCCGTTTTGAACTTTAACCCCTTTACAGTCCCTGGTATCTGCTTTGCTGAGACCCAACCAAGCCCAAAGGGGAATACGATACCAAATGACGCCTTCAGAAAGTCTTTTCTAAGTATCAGAGCTCCTCTCACATGCGACTGCATGCCATGCCTCTCAAAAACAAGTGCGCCACACCGGCGCGAAAATGAGGCTCTGCTTATGCTTTGGGAAAGCCCCTAAAGAATAAGGTGTCTAAAACAGTGCCTGCCGATATTATTATATCAAAATACCCAGATAAAATGATTCCTCAAGGCTAAATATGTGTTAATAATGAATCGATTTAGCCCAGAAAAAGTCTACAGTTTTAATAAGCCCTTGTGAAGCCCTTATTTACGATCGTAATAAACATGGCTTACCGGATCCCATAGGGAAAATGACAGCTTCCAGCATTACATCGTCTTGTTAGAATGTGTCATACCTCAAGCAGCAAGAGACTGCACACTGTTCCCCCAACTGAAGTTAATTGCTCTCAACAGTCCTGTGTGGAACAGCCATGGATTTTAGTGACGGTTGCTAAAATCATTTTCCTCATACAAACAGAAATCTTCATCTCTTTTCTGTTTCTGAGTAAATAGTACATACCAGCACTATTTCAAAATAACAAACTCTTGATTGAATAATAAAAACTACAGTTAAACACTAAAAAACTCTAAGCCATCTCCGTGGAGATGTTGCCTGTACAACGGCAAAGAGAATGACTGGGGTAGGCGGAGCCTAGGAGGGATCATGTGACCAGCTTTGCTGGGCTCTTTGCCATTTCCTGTTGGGGAAGAGAATATCCCACAAGTAAGGATGACGCCGTGGACCGGACACACCTATGTTGGAGAAAAAGTTACTGTGCCTTTAAATTTAAACCAGTAATTTGTTTACCCAGTTATGCCATATATAACATTTATACTGAGACACCCATACACCTCAGCAACTCTGCTGAGGCACCTACCTGCCAACCGGATTTACTATCCCCTCTTTTGTGGATCAATCCGTTAACTCAGCAACGCCATCCTGTTCAAAAAACCAATAAAACTGCCTGCTTATATGTAGAAAACCATGCGGTTCTAGTGAAAACACTCCTCAGCAGCTTCTGGTAAGGAAGATGCGACTCAGAAACTGTGTAGGAAGCGCGCAAACTAGATAGCACAGCCCATCGTGGGCATTAATGCTCTATGTCTCCCAAATGGCTTTTTTTTACTTTTAAAACGTTGGGAAAAAAACACCAACATTTTTTCAATATGAGCTTAACTCCCAGCCCCAGTGCCTGCAATAATGGCTGTTAGAATACTCTCTATATAAAGAGAGTTTAATGTCCAAAACACACAGAGCCCCAGTCAATTAAGCCTTGTATGTTATCAGTTTATTGAATAATAAAAGTGCCCATTCTTTTTCTCTGAGATTTTTATTTCTTGTCCCCAGAATAAAAGGTAGAACTTACCTGACAGCCAAGGCAGCTCACAGGCTTGAGAGGTCCTATCCCTCACATCGACCTGTGGAGAAATAAAAGTCTGAGTAAATCTACCTCAGGCTATAGAAGATAGGGCAGCATACTAATATGGGAGGCGCAGTGAGAATTATGTCCCCTGAGTTCCCATTGCTTTAAAGCCACCAAAGCTCTACTGAAGAGACTGATATGGACTACGGCTACACCCCAGGACAAAGCAGCACAATCTTGCACTACTTTAAAAATAATAAACTCTTGATTGAAGAATCTATACTAACACCTCACTTTACTACCTCCTATCACTAACGTAGGCAAAGAGAATGACTGGAGTGGGAGGGAACGGAGGAGCTATTTAACAGCTTTGCTGTGGTGCTTTTTGCCGCCTCCTGCTGACCAGGAGGTGAATATCCCGTTAGTAATTAAGATGATCCGTGGACTCATCGTGTCTTAAAAAAGAAAAAACAATTACAGGGATCGAATGGGTAGAGGGTCCTGCCGAGAGTTGCACTGTTTTAGTCGGCTCTTATGAAGGTGAAATACAAACAGCTGGGCTCATAGGCTTACATGCTATGGGGTTTAAGGGGATAGCAGTGGAGAAAGGAAGGTTAGTGTAGGTTGTATGCGTCCCTGAATAGGCAGAGTTCCATAAGATGGGAGCCAGTATGGAGAAATCTTGTAAACGGGAATGTGAGGAGGTAACAAGAGAGGAGGAGAAAGATCATGAGAGGAGCGAAGGGGATGGGAGGGAGAGTATCTGGAGACAAGATCTGAGATGTAGGGGGAGCAATGCAGTTGAGGGCTTCGTGTGTCAGAGTGAGAATTGTGTGTTTAATCCTGGAGGCAAGAGGAAGCCAGTGAAGGGATTGGCATAGAGGTGCGGCAGATGAAGAGGGACGTGCAAGGAAGATAAGCCTGGCAGAGGCATTCATTATGGATTGTAAAGGAGCTAGGCGGCAGCTAGGGAGACTGGAGAGGATAGAGTTGCAGTAGTTGAGGCGGGAAAGGGTGAGAGAGTGGATTAAAATCTTAGTTGTGTCTTGTGTAAGGAAATGTCTAATTTTAGCAATGTTTTTAAGGTGGAACCGGCAGGCTTTAGCCAAGGACTGAATGTGAGGAGTGAAAGAAATATCTGAGTCAAGTGTGACCCCAAGGCATTGGGCATGTGAAGTTGGGGTAATGATGGAGTTATCAACAGTTATGGAGACATGAGGGGTGGAGACTTTGGAAGAAGGGTGGAAAATAAGGAGCTCAGTTTTGGAGAAATTTAGCTTGAGGTAGTGAGAGGACATCCAAGATGAGATATGAGAGAGGCAGTTAGTGTCTAAAAGAAAGGTGGCAGTAGACACAATTGTCTTTTAACCCCTTAATGACCGAGGACGTACGCCATACGTCCTCAGAAAAAAGGCAGTTAACGCCTGAGGACGTATGGCGTACGTCCTCGGTTTGGAAAGCAGCTGGAAGCGATCCTCATCGCTTCCAGCTGCTTTCCGGTTATTGCAGGATGCCTCAATATCGAGGCATCCTGCAATAACAATTTGTACCCCTCCGGTGCAGAGAGAGCCACTCTGTGGCCCTCTCAACACCGGACATCGATGGCCGCAATCGTTGGTGGGTGGGAGCTGCAGTGGGAGGCGGGTGGGCGGCCATCGATGGCTTCAGATACACAGAGGGGGGCGGGAGAGTCAGGGGCGCGCACAGACACGAGCGCGTGCACAGGGGATCGGCGGGCGGGCACGTGCACGGGAGGGAGCGGGTGGGAACCGCTTACACTACAGAAATAATCATGTAATAAGTGGGAGGAAGAGGGGGAATAAATGCCCCCAAAAAGTAATCTAAGGGATCTGGGAGGGGGTGGGGGTAGGGGTTGGTCGTGGGGAAGCTACACTACAGAAAAATGTAAAAAAAAAAAATAAAGAGAAAAAAATATTGTTAACTGGGTACTGGCAGACAGCTGCCAGTACCCAAGATGGCCCCCAATAAGGCAGGGGGGGGGGTTAGAGAGCTGTTTTGGGGGGGGATCAGGGAGGTTGGGGGCTAAGGGGGGATCCTACAAAGTAGCATATGTAAATATGCTAAAGATGTATTTTTTTTTTATTTTTTTTTAAAAACTTTTATTTTAGTACTGGCAGACTTTCTGCCAGTACTTAAGATGGCGGGGACAATTGTGGGGTGGGGGAGGGAAGGGGGTCTGATGTGTCACGTGGGAGGCTGATCTCTACACTAAAGCTAAAATTAACCCCGCAAGCACCCTACAAACTACCTAATTAACCCCTTGACTGCTAGCCATAATACATGTGTGATGCGCAGCAGCACTTAGCGGCCTTCTAATTACCAAAAAGCAACGCCAAAGTCATATATGTCTGCTATTTCTGAACAAAGGGGATCCCAGAGAAGCATTTACAACTATTTGTGCCATAATTGCACATGCTGTTTGTAAATAATTTCAGTGAGAAACCTAAAATTGTGAACAATTTTGCGGTTTTTTTAATTTGATTGCATTTGGCGGTGAAATGGTGGCATGAAATATACCAAAATGGGCCTAGATCAATACTTGGGGTTGTCTACTACACTACACTGAAGCTAAAATTAACCCTAGAAGCTCCCTACATGCTACCTAATTAACCCCTTCACTGCTGGGCATAATACACGTGTGGTGCGCAGTCGCATTTAGCAGCCTTCTAATTAGTAAAAAGCAAAACCAAAGCCATATATGTCTGCTATTTATGAACAAAGGGGATCCCAGAGAAGCATTTACAACCATGTATGCTATAATTGCATAAGTTTTTTGTAAATAATTTCAGTGAGAAACCTAAAGTTTGTGAAAAAAATTGTGAAAAAGTGAACAATTTTTTTTTATTTGATCGCATTTGGCGGTGAAATGGTGGCATGAAATATACCAAAATGGGCCTAGATCAATACTTTGGGATGTCTTCTAAAAAATATATATACATGTCAATGGATATTCAGGGATTCCTGAAAGATATCAGTGTTGTAATGTAACTAGCGCTAATTTTGAAAAAAAGTGGTTTGGAAATAGCAAAGTGCTACTTGTATTTATGGCCCTATAACTTGCAAAAAAAGCAAAGAACATGTAAACATTGGGTATTTCTAAACTCAGGACAAAATTTAGAAACTATTTAGCATGGTTTTTGTTTGGTGGTTGTAGATGTATAACAGATTTTGGAGGTCAAAGTTAGAAAAAACAGAATTTATGTTTACCTGATAAATTACTTTCTCCAACGGTGTGTCCGGTCCACGGCGTCATCCTTACTTGTGGGATATTCTCTTCCCCAACAGGAAATGGCAAAGAGCCCAGCAAAGCTGGTCACATGATCCCTCCTAGGCTCCGCCTACCCCAGTCATTCGACCGACGTTAAGGAGGAATATTTGCATAGGAGAAACCATATGGTACCGTGGTGACTGTAGTTAAAGAAAATAAATTATCAGACCTGATTAAAAAAACCAGGGCGGGCCGTGGACCGGACACACCGTTGGAGAAAGTAATTTATCAGGTAAACATAAATTCTGTTTTCTCCAACATAGGTGTGTCCGGTCCACGGCGTCATCCTTACTTGTGGGAACCAATACCAAAGCTTTAGGACACGGATGAAGGGAGGGAGCAAATCAGGTCACCTAAATGGAAGGCACCACGGCTTGCAAAACCTTTCTCCCAAAAATAGCCTCAGAAGAAGCAAAAGTATCAAACTTGTAAAATTTGGTAAAAGTGTGCAGTGAAGACCAAGTCGCTGCCCTACATATCTGATCAACAGAAGCCTCGTTCTTGAAGGCCCATGTGGAAGCCACAGCCCTAGTGGAATGAGCTGTGATTCTTTCGGGAGGCTGCCGTCCGGCAGTCTCGTAAGCCAATCTGATGATGCTTTTAATCCAAAAAGAGAGAGAGGTAGAAGTTGCTTTTTGACCTCTCCGTTTACCGGAATAAACAACAAACAAGGAAGATGTTTGTCTAAAATCCTTTGTAGCATCTAAATAGAATTTTAGAGCGCGAACAACATCCAAATTGTGCAACAAACGTTCCTTCTTTGAAACTGGTTTCGGACATAGAGAAGGTACGATAATCTCCTGGTTAATGTTTTTGTTAGAAACAACTTTTGGAAGAAAACCAGGTTTAGTACGTAAAACCACCTTATCTGCATGGAACACCAGATAAGGAGGAGAACACTGCAGAGCAGATAATTCTGAAACTCTTCTAGCAGAAGAAATTGCAACTAAAAACAAAACTTTCCAAGATAATAACTTAATATCAACGGAATGCAAGGGTTCAAACGGAACCCCCTGAAGAACTGAAAGAACTAAATTGAGACTCCAAGGAGGAGTCAAAGGTTTGTAAACAGGCTTAATTCTAACCAGAGCCTGAACAAAGGCTTGAACATCTGGCACAGCGGCCAGCTTTTTGTGAAGTAACACAGACAAGGCAGAAATCTGTCCCTTCAGGGAACTTGCAGATAATCCTTTTTCCAATCCTTCTTGAAGGAAGGATAGAATCCTAGGAATCTTAACCTTGTCCCAAGGGAATCCTTTAGATTCACACCAACAGATATATTTTTTCCAAATTTTGTGGTAAATCTTTCTAGTTACAGGCTTTCTGGCCTGAACAAGAGTATCGATAACAGAATCTGAGAACCCTCGCTTCGATAAGATCAAGCGTTCAATCTCCAAGCAGTCAGCTGGAGTGAAACCAGATTCGGATGTTCGAACGGACCCTGAACAAGAAGGTCTCGTCTCAAAGGTAGCTTCCAAGGAGGAGCCGATGACATATTCACCAGATCTGCATACCAAGTCCTGCGTGGCCACGCAGGAGCTATCAAGATCACCGACGCCCTCTCCTGATTGATCCTGGCTACCAGCCTGGGGATGAGAGGAAACGGCGGGAACACATAAGCTAGTTTGAAGGTCCAAGGTGCTACTAGTGCATCCACTAGAGCCGCCTTGGGATCCCTGGATCTGGACCCGTAGCAAGGAACTTTGAAGTTCTGACGAGAGGCCATCAGATCCATGTCTGGAATGCCCCACAGCTGAGTGACTTGGGCAAAGATTTCCGGATGGAGTTCCCACTCCCCCGGATGCAATGTCTAACGACTCAGAAAATCCGCTTCCCAATTTTCCACTCCTGGGATGTGGATAGCAGACAGGTGGCAGGAGTGAGACTCCGCCCATAGAATGATTTTGGTCACTTCTTCCATCGCCAGGGAACTCCTTGTTCCCCCCTGATGGTTGATGTACGCAACAGTTGTCATGTTGTCTGATTGAAACCGTATGAACTTGGCCCTCGCTAGCTGAGGCCAAGCCTTGAGAGCATTGAATATCGCTCTCAGTTCCAGAATATTTATCGGTAGAAGAGATTCTTCCCGAGACCAAAGACCCTGAGCTTTCAGGGATCCCCAGACCGCGCCCCAGCCCATCAGACTGGCGTCGGTCGTGACAATGACCCACTCTGGTCTGCGGAATGTCATCCCTCGTGACAGGTTGTCCAGGGACAGCCACCAACGGAGTGAGTCTCTGGTCTTCTGATTTACTTGTATCTTCGGAGACAAGTCTGTATAGTCCCCATTCCACTGACTGAGCATGCACAGTTGTAATGGTCTTAGATGAATGCGTGCAAAAGGAACTATGTCCATTGCCGCTACCATCAACCCGATCACTTCCATGCACTGAGCTATGGAAGGAAGAGGAACGGAATGAAGTATCCGACAAGAGTCTAGAAGTTTTGTTTTTCTGGCCTCTGTCAGAAAAATCCTCATTTCTAAGGAGTCTATTATTGTTCCCAAGAAGGGAACCCTTGTTGACGGAGATAGAGAACTCTTTTCCACGTTCACTTTCCATCCGTGAGATCTGAGAAAGGCCAGGACAATGTCCGTGTGAGCCTTTGCTTGAGGAAGGGACGACGCTTGAATCAGAATGTCGTCCAAGTAAGGTACTACAGCAATGCCCCTTGGTCTTAGCACAGCTAGAAGGGACCCTAGTACCTTTGTGAAAATCCTTGGAGCAGTGGCTAATCCGAAAGGAAGCGCCATGAACTGGTAATGTTTGTCCAGGAATGCGAACCTCAGGAACCGATGATGTTCCTTGTGGATAGGAATATGTAGATACGCATCCTTTAAATCCACCGTGGTCAAGAATTGACCTTCCTGGATGGAAGGAAGAATAGTTCGAATGGTTTCCATCTTGAACGATGGAACCTTGAGAAACTTGTTTAAGATCTTGAGATCTAAGATTGGTCTGAACGTTCCCTCTTTTTTGGGAACTATAAACAGATTGGAGTAGAACCCCATCCCTTGTTCTCTTAATGGAACGGGATGAATCACTCCCATTTTTAACAGGTCTTCTACACAATGTAAGAATGCCTGTCTTTTTATGTGGTCTGAAGACAACTGAGACCTGTGGAACCTCCCCCTTGGGGGAAGTCCCTTGAATTCCAGAAGATAACCTTGGGAGACTATTTCTAGCGCCCAAGGATCCAGAACATCTCTTGCCCAAGCCTGAGCGAAGAGAGAGAGTCTGCCCCCCACCAGATCCGGTCCCGGATCGGGGGCCAACATTTCATGCTGTCTTGGTAGCAGTGGCAGGTTTCTTGGCCTGCTTTCCCTTGTTCCAGCCTTGCATTGGTCTCCAAGCTGGCTTGGCTTGAGAAGTATTACCCTCTTGCTTAGAGGACGTAGCACCTTGGGCTGGTCCGTTTCTACGAAAGGGACGAAAATTAGGTTTATTTTTTGCCTTGAAAGGCCGATCCTGAGGAAGGGCGTGGCCCTTACCCCCAGTGATATCCGAGATAATCTCTTTCAAGTCAGGGCCAAACAGCGTTTTCCCCTTGAAAGGAATGTTAAGTAGCTTGTTCTTGGAAGACGCATCAGCCGACCAAGATTTCAACCAAAGCGCTCTGCGCGCCACAATAGCAAACCCAGAATTCTTAGCCGCTAACCTAGCCAATTGCAAAGTGGCGTCTAGGGTGAAAGAATTAGCCAATTTGAGAGCATTGATTCTGTCCATAATCTCCTCATAAGGAGGAGAATCACTGTCGACCGCCTTTATCAGCTCATCGAACCAGAAACATGCGGCTGTAGCGACAGGGACAATGCATGAAATTGGTTGTAGAAGGTAACCCTGCTGAACAAACATCTTTTTAAGCAAACCTTCTAATTTTTTATCCATAGGATCTTTGAAAGCACAACTATCCTCTATGGGTATAGTGGTGCGTTTGTTTAAAGTGGAAACCGCTCCCTCGACCTTGGGGACTGTCTGCCATAAGTCCTTTCTGGGGTCGACCATAGGAAACAATTTTTTAAATATGGGGGGAGGGACGAAGGGAATACCGGGCCTTTCCCATTCTTTATTAACAATGTCCGCCACCCGCTTGGGTATAGGAAAAGCTTCTGGGAGCCCCGGCACCTCTAGGAACTTGTCCATTTTACATAGTTTCTCTGGGATGACCAACTTGTCACAATCATCCAGAGTGGATAATACCTCCTTAAGCAGAATGCGGAGATGTTCCAACTTAAATTTAAAAGCAATCACATCAGGTTCAGCTTGTTGAGAAATGTGCCCTGAATCAGTAATTTCTCCCTCAGACAAAACCTCCCTGGCCCCATCAGACTGAGTTAGAGGCCCTTCAGAAATATTAATATCAGCGTCGTCATGCTCTTCAGTATCTAAAACAGAGCAGTCGCGCTTACGCTGATAAGTGTTCATTTTGGCTAAAATGTTTTTGACAGAATTATCCATTACAGCCGTTAATTGTTGCATAGTAAGGAGTATTGGCGCGCTAGATGTACTAGGGGCCTCCTGAGTGGGCAAGACTCGTGTAGACGAAGGAGGGAATGATGCAGTACCATGCTTACTCCCCTCACTTGAGGAATCATCTTGGGCATCATTGTCATTGTCACATAAATCACATTTATTTAAATGAATAGGAATTCTGGCTTCCCCACATTCAGAACACAGTCTATCTGGTAGTTCAGACATGTTAAACAGGCATAAACTTGATAACAAAGTACAAAAAACGTTTTAAAATAAAACCGTTACTGTCACTTTAAATTTTAAACTGAACACACTTTTTTACTGCAAATGCGAAAAAACATGAAGGAATTGTTCAAAATTCACCAAATTTTCACCACAGTGTCTTAAAGCCTTAAAAGTATTGCACACCAAATTTGGAAGCTTTAACCCTTAAAATAACGGAACCGGAGCCGTTTTGAACTTTAACCCCTTTACAGTCCCTGGTATCTGCTTTGCTGAGACCCAACCAAGCCCCAAGGGGAATACGATACCAAATGACGCCTTCAGAAAGTCTTTTCTAAGTATCCGAGCTCCTCTCACATGCGACTGCATGCCATGCCTCTCAAAAACAAGTGCGCAACACCGGCGCGAAAATGAGGCTCTGCCTATGCTTTGGGAAAGCCCCTAAAGAATAAGGTGTCTAAAACAGTGCCTGCCGATATTATTATATCAAAATACCCAGATAAAATGATTCCTCAAGGCTAAATATGTGTTAATAATCAATCGATTTAGCCCAAAAAAAGTCTACAGTCTTAATAAGCCCTTTTTGAAGCCCTTATTTACAATCGTAATAAACATGGCTTACCGGATCCCATAGGGAAAATGACAGCTTCCAGCATTACATCGTCTTGTTAGAATGTGTCATACCTCAAGCAGCAAGAGACTGCTCACTGTTCCCCCAACTGAAGTTAATTGCTCTCAACAGTCCTGTGTGGAACAGCCATGGATTTTAGTGACGGTTGCTAAAATCATTTTCCTCATACAAACAGAAATCTTCATCTCTTTTCTGTTTCTGAGTAAATAGTACATACCAGCACTATTTCAAAATAACAAACTCTTGATTGAATAATAAAAACTACAGTTAAACACTAAAAAACTCTAAGCCATCTCCGTGGAGATGTTGCCTGTACAACGGCAAAGAGAATGACTGGGGTAGGCGGAGCCTAGGAGGGATCATGTGACCAGCTTTGCTGGGCTCTTTGCCATTTCCTGTTGGGGAAGAGAATATCCCACAAGTAAGGATGACGCCGTGGACCGGACACACCTATGTTGGAGAAAGTGTGTTTTTTTCCATTTTTTCCTCATATTTTATAAAAAAATTTATAGTAAATTATAAGATATGATGAAAATAATGGTATATTTTGAAAGTCCATTTAATGGCGAGAAAAACGGTATATAATATGTGTGGGTACATTAAATGAGTAAGGGGAAAATTACAGCTAAACACAAACACTGCAGAAATGTAAAAATAGCCTTGGTCCCAAACGGACAGAAAATGGAAAAGTGCTGTGGTCATTAAGGGGTTAAACAACCCAAACTAAGTGCATACATTTTGTTAATTATTACAAAAAGCATGAAGAATGTTCATACAATCCCCTGCAGAACATGAACAGAATAGTTGCATCACAAAAGTTAATTTAAAGAGTAATCCTGGGTAAGCTCAAGAACATGCACGTTTCTTAAGTCATGAAGTAGCAATGCTTTCAACAATGTTTGTAGTAATGTTATACATAGTTCCAAACACTGCTGCCATAGACTGCTAAAGGCAAATGCAATCACAAGCCTACCTATAGTTGCTCTCCAACAAAGTATTAACAAGAGAATAAAGCAACTTTGAAAACAGAAGTTAACTGGAAAATTGTTTAAAATCATGAACGCTTAATTTTGCTCCCCCATACCCTTAATCTAGTGTAATGGGGGACTCTGTTACAAAAGACTCTTTGCCGTTTGTATTCAAGCTTTCCCAGTAAAATATGAAAGTTACCTGATTGATGGTGTCCATTACATAGATGCTATATTCATCCCAGCTCAGAACCCACCCTTCATGCAGGAAGCAAGACAAATGACCAAGATGTTTTTCAGGTAACATAAATTTGCCTCCATTTGACACTTCCACACGGGGATATAACTCAATAGTTTCGCTTGTTTGAGACAATACATCCTTTAATAGAAAAGTGGAGTGCACAGAACCATGGACATCAGCCTTCCAGAGACGCAGGCCTGGCCTTGATGCAAATAACGTAAGGTCACTTTGCTTGCATAATCCAGGGATAAAACAAGCACCGTATCGGCCATTGCTAGAAGATCAATGAAAGATAATTAAAATGGCTGTAAGAAAGAGGCCTCTTATAACAAGATATATTTGTGAAAAATAGCAAAGTGACTCTGCATGCAACCTTATCCAACATTTTTTATGATACTTTATATTCTAAATATATTACAAATCTGCTTACAGCAGCAGGAAAGCTGGGCAGATCAGTGATCGCTGTTTCTTTATCACTACAATGTAGGGTGACCATATTGACACTTTAAAAAGGGACACATGAAAAAAACATATGTCAGGGTTCTTAGTACAAAACATTTCTTTAAACAGCCCTGACATATATATTTTTCATATGTGTCCCTTTTTATAGCAGCAATATAGTCACCCTACTATAATGTCATCTTTTCTAATGCACTCAATAGAAAATAAAAATTCAACTTCTGTGGAAAAAGTGCCACAAGTCAAATTTCAGGATACGAATACTAAGTAAAGTAGGATAAATCACTATAACAGCTAATCTATATTATAGTTTGTTGGCGGTCTCGAAAGCATAGCCAGAGCAAGGGAACATCATAAAAAGAGGAATAAAACAAATGCACCAAAACAAATAGAGGCTCAAAAATGACAACTCCCTTTGCCCCTTTGCTCATAGGTGTAAGAAGCAACATTTAATACACCTGTGAGTTGTCATTTTTTCGAACCTCAATTTGATTTGGTACTGCTAAGTATGTTTATTTGTATCCATAGGTATCCCTATAGGATACACAGTAGATGCAACTACGCTTTCTTGAACGTTGAAAAAATGACATTAGAAATATACTATATGTAACAATCTGTATATTTTTGGCAACTTGGTTTACTTCTTGACCTACAGTACTTCTGATGAAATGTTTGATACATCTACATATTAAAAGAATTGTTTTCTAATAAATGTTTAACACTAAGGCATGATGTGTTACACTCAGATTCCAACAATAATTTTACTGCCATTTTTACTGCTGTTTATTTTTGCAATGTGATTGTGTGTTTTTTGGAGCCCCTATAATACACTTTATACATTATTACTATCTCAATAATGATATACTATATGGACTTTTGTGTCTGACATTATTTTTGCACCATATTTTATGTTTAGCACGGTTACTATGACAACCGTTTGGTGGTTTATTATTATTTGTGGGTGGGGTTTATTAGTATATAAGCTACATTGTTTCGCTTCACTTTGTTTAAAGAAGGGGATTGTTTCCCTGAAACGTCACATTGTGTGAATAAAGGAACACATCGGTTCACTTTAAATCCAGCCAGCACTACAAAAACGCCAATTAAGGCGTCTCTAAAGAAAACAAAGCCCCTGTAAACTTATCTGCAGAAATTATTGCAATACATTATAATCCATCAATGTGCGAATAGGGAACATTGTATCCAATATGATCTTGCAATTGTCTTTTGAAATAAAGTATCTATCACAGGCAGTCTGCATATAATTGTGAATGTTTAAAAGGGACACTGAACCCAAATTTTTTTCTTTTGTAAATCAGATAGAGCATGCATATTTAAGCAACTTTCAAAATTACTCCTATTATCAATTTTTCTTCGTTATCCTCCTGATAACAGGAAGTGGCAAAGAGCACCACAGGAGAGCTGTATATATATAGCCCCTCCCTTCCCCTCCACCCTCAGTCATTCGGCCGAAGGTATAGGAAGAGAAAAAGGAAAGGCTAAAAGGTGCAGAGGTGACTGAAGTTTACAAAAAATATAAAGAAAAACTGTTTTAAAAAGAACAGGGTGGGCCGTAGACTCGTCATATCGTAAAAGAAAGTAATTTATCAGGTAAGCATAAATTTCGTTTTCTTTTACAAAGATATGACAAGTCCACGGATTTCATCCTTACTTGTGGGAAACCAATACCAAAGCAATAGGACACGGATGAAAGGGAGGGACAAGACAGGAACCTAAACGGAAGGCACCACTGCTTGAAGAACCTTTCTCCCAAAGATAGCCTCAGAAGAAGCAAAAGTATCAAATTTGTAAAATTTGGAAAAAGTGTGAAGGGACGACCAAGTCGCAGCCTTACAAATCTGTTCAACAGATGCATCGTTTTTAAAAGCCCATGTGGAAGCCACAGCCCTAGTAGAATGAGCCGTAATTCTTTCAGGAAGCTGCTGTCCAGCAGTCTCATATGCCAGGCGGATGATACTTCTCAGCCAAAAAGAAAGAGAGGTAGCCGTAGCTTTCTGACCCCTACGCTTTAATGAAGATGATTGACGGAAATCCTTAGTTGCCTGTAAGAAAAACTTTAAGGCACATCCAAGTTATGTAACAGAAGAAGAAGGATTAGGACACAAGGAAGGAACAACAATTTAATGATTAATATTCTTATTCGAAACAACCTTAGGAAGGAACCCAGGTTTGGTTCGTAAAACCACCTTATCAGAATGAAATATGAGATAAGGCGAATCACACTGTAATGCTGAAAGCTCAGAAACTCTTCGAGCAGAAGAAATAACAACCAAAAACAGAACTTTCCAAGATAATAGTTTAATATCTATGGAATGCATAGGTTCAAACGGAACCCCTTGCAGAACTCAAATAACTAAATTCAAACTCCAGGGAGGAGTAATAGGTCTAAATACAGGCTTAATTCTAGATAGAGACAAAAAGACTGAACATCTGATACATTTGCCAAACGTTTCTGAAACAGAATTGACAAAGCTGAAATTTGTCCCTTTAAGGAACTTGCTGATAACCCTTTCTCCAATCCTTCTTGAAGAAAAGACAAAATCCTAGGAATCCTAACTTTACTCCATGAGTAACCCTTGGATTCACACCAATAAAGATATTTACGCCATATCTTATGATAGATTTTTCTAGTTTTCTAGCCTGTATCAAAGTATTGATAACTGAATCAGAGAATCCTCGCTTCGATAAAATCAAGCGTTCAATCTCCACGCAGTCAGTTGCAGAGAAAACAGAATTTATGTTTACCTGATAAATTACTTTCTCCAACGGTGTGTCCGGTCCACGGCGTCATCCTTACTTGTGGGATATTCTCTTCCCCAACAGGAAATGGCAAAGAGCCCAGCAAAGCTGGTCACATGATCCCTCCTAGGCTCCGCCTTCCCCAGTCATTCGACCGACGTAAAGGAGGAATATTTGCATAGGAGAAACCATATGATACCGTGGTGACTGTAGTTAAAGAAAATAAAATATCAGACCTGATTAAAAAACCAGGGCGGGCCGTGGACCGGACACACCGTTGGAGAAAGTAATTTATCAGGTAAACATAAATTCTGTTTTCTCCAACATAGGTGTGTCCGGTCCACGGCGTCATCCTTACTTGTGGGAACCAATACCAAAGCTTTAGGACACGGATGAAGGGAGGGAGCAAATCAGGTCACCTAGATGGAAGGCACCACGGCTTGCAAAACCTTTCTCCCAAAAATAGCCTCAGAAGAAGCAAAAGTATCAAACTTGTAAAATTTAGTAAAAGTGTGCAGTGAAGACCAAGTCGCTGCCTTACATATCTGATCAACAGAAGCCTCGTTCTTGAAGGCCCATGTGGAAGCCACAGCCCTAGTGGAATGAGCTGTGATTCTTTCAGGAGGCTGCCGTCCGGCAGTCTCATAAGCCAATCTGATGATGCTTTTAATCCAAAAAGAGAGAGAGGTAGAAGTTGCTTTTTGACCTCTCCTTTTACCAGAATAAACAACAAACAAGGAAGATGTTTGTCTAAAATCCTTTGTAGCATCTAAATAGAATTTTAGAGCACGAACAACATCCAAATTGTGCAACAAACGTTCCTTCTTTGAAACTGGATTCGGACACAAAGAAGGCACGACTATCTCCTGGTTAATGCTTTTGTTAGAAACAACTTTCGGAAGAAAACCAGGTTTAGTACGTAAAACCACCTTATCTGCATGGAACACCAGATAAGGAGGAGAACACTGCAGAGCAGATAATTCTGAAACTCTTCTAGCAGAAGAAATTGCAACCAAAAACAAAACTTTCCAAGATAATAACTTAATATCAACGGAATGTAAGGGTTCAAACGGAACCCCCTGAAGAACTGAAAGAACTAAATTGAGACTCCAAGGAGGAGTCAAAGGTTTGTAAACAGGCTTGATTCTAACCAGAGCCTGAACAAAGGCTTGAACATCTGGCACAGCTGCCAGCTTTTTGTGAAGTAACACAGACAAGGCAGAAATCTGTCCCTTCAAGGAACTTGCAGATAATCCTTTCTCCAAACCTTCTTGAAGAAAGGATAGAATCTTAGGAATTTTTACCTTGTCCCAAGGGAATCCTTTAGATTCACACCAACAGATATATTTTTTCCATATTTTGTGGTAAATTTTTCTAGTTACAGGCTTTCTGGCCTGAACAAGAGTATCAATGACAGAATCTGAGAACCCTCGCTTTGATAAGATCAAGCGTTCAATCTCCAAGCAGTCAGTTGGAGTGAGACCAGATTCGGATGTTCGAACGGACCTTGAACAAGAAGGTCTCGTCTCAAAGGTAGCTTCCATGGTGGAGCCGATGACATATTCACCAGGTCTGCATACCAAGTCCTGCGTGGCCACGCAGGAGCTATCAAGATCACCGATGCCCTCTCCTGATTGATCCTGGCTACCAGCCTGGGGATGAGAGGAAACGGCGGGAATACATAAGCTAGTTTGAAGGTCCAAGGTGCTACTAGTGCATCTACTAGAGTCGCCTTGGGATCCCTGGATCTGGACCCGTAGCAAGGAACCTTGAAGTTCTGACGAGAGGCCATCAGATCCATGTCTGGAATGCCCCACAATTGAGTAATTTGGGCAAAGATTTCCGGATGGAGTTCCCACTCCCCCGGATGAAATGTCTGACGACTCAGAAAATCCGCTTCCCAATTTTCCACTCCTGGGATGTGGATTGCAGACAAGTGGCAGGAGTGAGTCTCCGCCCATTGAATGATTTTGGTCACTTCTTCCATCGCCAGGGAACTCCTTGTTCCCCCCTGATGGTTGATGTACGCAACAGTCGTCATGTTGTCTGATTGAAACCGTATGAACTTGGCCTTTGCTAGCTGAGGCCAAGCCTTGAGAGCATTGAATATCGCTCTCAGTTCCAGAATATTTATCGGGAGAAGAGATTCTTCCCGAGACCAAAGACCCTGAGCTTTCAGGGGTCCCCAGACCGCGCCCCAGCCCACCAGACTGGCGTCGGTCGTGACAATGACCCACTCTGGTCTGCGGAAGCTCATCCCCTGTGACAGGTTGTCCAGGGACAGCCACCAACAGAGTGAATCTCTGGTCCTCTGATCTACTTGTATCGTCGGAGACAAGTCTGTATAGTCCCCATTCCACTGACTGAGCATGCACAGTTGTAATGGTCTTAGATGAATTCGCGCAAAAGGAACTATGTCCATTGCCGCTACCATCAAACCTATTACTTCCATGCACTGCGCTATGGAAGGAAGAGGAACAGAATGAAGTATTTGACAAGAGTTTAGAAGTTTTGATTTTCTGGCCTCTGTCAGAAAAATCCTCATTTCTAAGGAGTCTATTATTGTTCCCAAGAAGGGAACCCTTGTTGACGGAGATAGAGAACTTTTTTCTACGTTCACTTTCCACCCGTGAGATCTGAGAAAGGCCAGGACAATGTCCGTGTGAGCCTTTGCTTGAGGAAGGGACGACGCTTGAATCAGAATGTCGTCCAAGTAAGGTACTACTGCAATGCCCCTTGGTCTTAGCACCGCTAGAAGGGACCCTAGTACCTTTGTGAAAATCCTTGGAGCAGTGGCTAATCCGAACGGAAGTGCCACAAACTGGTAATGCTTGTCCAGGAATGCGAACCTTAGGAACCGATGATGTTCCTTGTGGATAGGAATATGTAGATACGCATCCTTTAAATCCACCGTGGTCATGAATTGACCTTCCTGGATGGAAGGAAGAATTGTTCGAATGGTTTCCATTTTGAACGATGGAACCTTGAGAAACTTGTTTAGGATCTTGAGATCTAAGATTGGTCTGAATGTTCCCTCTTTTTTGGGAACTACGAACAGATTGGAGTAGAACCCCATCCCTTGTTCTCCTAAAGGAACAGGATGAATCACTCCCATTTTTAACAGGTCTTCTACACAATGTAAGAATGCCTGTCTTTTCATGTGGTCTGAAGACAATTGAGACCTGTGGAACCTCCCCCTTGGGGGAGGCCCCTTGAATTCCAGAAGATAACCTTGGGAGACTATTTCTAGTGCCCAAGGATCCAGAACATCTCTTGCCCAAGCCTGAGCGAAGAGAGAAAGTCTGCCCCCCACCAGATCCGGTCCCGGATCGGGGGCCAACATTTCATGCTGTCTTGGTAGCAGTGGCAGGCTTCTTGGCCTGCTTTCCCTTGTTCCAGCCTTGCATTGGTCTCCAGGCTGGCTTGGCTTGAGAAGAATTACCCTCTTGCTTAGAGGACGTAGCACTTGGGGCTGGTCCGTTTCTACGAAAGGGACGAAAATTAGGTTTATTTTTGGCCTTGAAAGACCTATCCTGAGGAAGGGCGTGGCCCTTACCCCCAGTGATATCAGAGATAATCTCTTTCAAGTCAGGGCCAAACAGCGTTTTCCCCTTGAAAGGAATGTTAAGCAATTTGTTCTTGGAAGACGCATCCGCTGACCAAGATTTCAACCAAAGCGCTCTGCGCGCCACAATAGCAAACCCAGAATTTTTCGCCGCTAACCTAGCCAATTGCAAAGTGGCGTCTAGGGTGAAAGAATTAGCCAATTTGAGAGCACGGATTCTGTCCATAATCTCCTCATAAGGAGGAGAATCACTATCGATCGCCTTTTCTAGCTCATCGAACCAGAAACACGCGGCTGTAGTGACAGGGACAATGCATGAAATTGGTTGTAGAAGGTAACCTTGCTGAACAAACATCTTTTTAAGCAAACCTAATTTTTTATCCATAGGATCTTTGAAAGCACAACTATCTTCTATGGGTATAGTGGTGCGTTTGTTTAAAGTAGAAACCGCCCCCTCGACCTTGGGGACTGTCTGCCATAAGTCCTTTCTGGGGTCGACCATGGGAAACAATTTTTTAAATATGGGGGGAGGGACGAAAGGTATACCGGGCCTTTCCCATTCTTTATTTACAATGTCCGCCACCCGCTTGGGTATAGGAAAAGCTTCTGGGGGCCCCGGGACCTCTAGGAACTTGTCCATTTTACATAGTTTCTCTGGGATGATCAAATTCTCACAATCATCCAGAGTGGATAACACCTCCTTAAGCAGAGCGCGGAGATGTTCCAACTTAAATTTAAATGTAATCACATCGGGTTCAGCTTGTTGAGAAATTTTCCCTGAATCTGAAATTTCTCCCTCAGACAAAACCTCCCTGGCCCCCTCAGACTGGTGTAGGGGCATATCAGAACCATTATCCTCAGCGTCCTCATGCTCTTCAGTATCTAAAACAGAGCAGTCGCGCTTACGCTGATAAGTGGGCATTTTGGCTAAAATGTTTTTGATAGAATTATCCATTACAGCCGTTAATTGTTGCATAGTAAGGAGTATTGGCGCGCTAGATGTACTAGGGGCCTCCTGAGTGGGCAAGACTGGTGTAGACGAAGGAGGGAATGATGCAGTACCATGCTTACTCCCCTCACTTGAGGAATCATCTTGGGCATCATTTTCAGTGTCACATAAATCACATCTATTTAAATGAGAAGGAACCTTGGCTTCCCCACATTCAGAACACAGTCTATCTGGTAGTTCAGACATGTTAAACAGGCATAAACTTGATAACAAAGTTCAAAAAACGTTTTAAAATAAAACCGTTACTGTCACTTTAAATTTTAAACTGAACACACTTTATTACTGCAATTGCGAAAAAGTATGAAGGAATTGTTCAAAATTCACCAAAATTTCACCACAGTGTCTTAAAGCCTTAAAAGTATTGCACATCAAATTTGGAAGCTTTAACCCTTAAAATAACGGAACCGGAGCCGTTTTTATCTTTAACCCCTTTACAGTCCCTGGTATCTGCTTTGCTGAGACCCAACCAAGCCCAAAGGGGAATACGATACCAAATGACGCCTTCAGGAAGTCTTTTTTATGTATCAGAGCTCCTCACACATGCGACTGCATGTCATGCTTCTTAAAAACAAGTGCGCAATACCGGCGCGAAAATGAGGCTCTGCCTATGATTAGGGAAAGCCCCTAGAGAATAAGGTGTCTAAAACAGTGCCTGCCGATATTATTTTACAAAAATACCCATATTAAATGATTCCTCAAGGCTAAATATGTTATATATGAATCGATTTAGCCCAGAAAATGTCTACAGTCTTAACAAGCCCTTGTGAAGCCCTTATTTACTCTGTAATAAAAATGGCTTACCGGATCCCATAGGGAAAATGACAGCTTCCAGCATTACATCGTCTTGTTAGAATGTGTCATACCTCAAGCAGCAAAAGTCTGCTCACTGTTCCCCCAACTGAAGTTAATTCCTCTCAACAGTCCTGTGTGGAACAGCCATCGATTTTAGTAACGGTTGCTAAAATCATTTTCCTCATACAAACAGAAATCTTCATCTCTTTTCTGTTTCAGAGTAAATAGTACATACCAGCACTATTTTAAAATAACAAACTCTTGATTGAATAATAAAAACTACAGTTAAACACTAAAAAACTCTAAGCCATCTCCGTGGAGATGTTGCCTGTACAACGGCAAAGAGAATGACCGGGGAAGGCGGAGCCTAGGAGGGATCATGTGACCAGCTTTGCTGGGCTCTTTGCCATTTCCTGTTGGGGAAGAGAATATCCCACAAGTAAGGATGACGCCGTGGACCGGACACACCTATGTTGGAGAAATTAGATTTGGATGTTGGAAAGGACCTTGAATGAGAAGGTCCTGTCTCAACAGAAGTTTCCACAGTGGCAGAGAGGACATGTCCACTAGATCCGCATACCAAGTTCTGCGTGGCCACACAGGCGCCATCAGGATCACTGAAGCTCTCTCCTGTTTGATTCGAGCAATCACGCGTGGGAGGAGAGGAAACGGCGGAAACATATAAGCTAGGCTGAACAATCAAGGTACTGCCAAGGCATCTATCAGTTCGGCCTAAGGATCCCTTGACCGGGATCCGTATCTTGAAAGCTTGGCATTCTGACGAGATGCCATCAAATCCAATCCCGGTCTGCCCCATCTGAGAATCAATCAGGCAAATACCTCCGGGTGAAGTTCCCACTCCCCCGCATGAAAAGTCTGTCGACTTAGAAAATCTGCTTCCCAGTTCTCTACTCCTGGGATGTAGATAGCTGACAGATGACAAGAGTGGGCCTCTGCCCAACTGATTATCTTGGATACTTCAATCATCGCTAAGGAACTCCTTGTTCCCCCCTGATGATTGACATATGCCATAGTCATTATGGAATCTGATGAATTTGGCCGAAGCCAACTGAGGCCACGCCTAAAGTGCATTGAATATTGCCCTCAGTTCCAAAATATTGATTGGAAGTAGAGACTCCACTTGAGCCCAAACACCCTGAGCCTTCAGGGAATTCCAAACTGCACCCCAGCCCAGAAGAATCTGTTGTCACTATCACCCACGAGGGTCTGCGGAAACAAGTCCCCTGGGACAGATGATCCGACGACAACCACCAAAGAAGAGAGTTTCTGGTCTCTTGATCCAGAATTATCTTTGGAAATAAATCCGCATAATCCCCATTCCACTGACCGAGCATGCATAGTTGCGGTGGTCTGAGATGAAAGCGAGCAAACGGAACGATGTCCATTGCCGCTACCATTAATCCGATTACCTCCATGCACTGAGCCACTGATGGCCAAAAGAGACCATAGAACCTTTGTGAAGATTCTGGGTGCTGTGGCCAACCCAAAAGGAAGAGCCACGAACTGATAATGTTTGTCCCAGAAGGCAAACCTTAGAAACCGATGATCTTTGTGGATTGGAATATAAAGGTAAGCATCCTTCAAATCCACGGTAGACATATATTGACACTCCTGGATCATTGGCAAAATCGTTCGAATTGTCTCCATCTTGAATGATGGAACTCTTGTTTAGACACTTGAGGTCCAAAATGGGTCTGAACGTTCCCTCTTTTCTGGGGACCACAAATAGGTTTGAGTAAAACCCCTGTCCCTGTTCCAATTTTGGAACAGGACAGATTACTCCTATAGTAAAAAGGTCTCTAACACAGCGTAACAACGCCTCTCTCTTTATCTGGTTTGCAGATAATTTTGAAAGATGAAATCTCGTTCTTGGGAGAAAATCCTTGAATTCCAATTGATAACCGTGGGTCTCTATTTCTAGTGCCCAGGAATCCTGAACATCTCTTGCCCAAGCCTGAGCAAAGAAAGAAAGTCTGCCCCCTTCTAGATCCGGTCCCGGATCGGGGGCCACCCCTTCATGCTGCTTTGTGCAAGAAGAAGCGGGGGGTCCTCCTTTAAAGTTCCGAAAGGAACGAAAATTATTCTGTTTACCCCTCATTTTAACCGACCTATCCTGAGGTAGGGCATGGCCCTTACCTCCTGTAATATCAGAAATGATCTCCTTCAATTCTGGCCCAAAAAGGGTCTTACCTTTAAAGGGAATAGCTAAAAGTTTGTTTTGATGACACATCAGCAGACCAAGATTTGAGCCACAATGCTCTACATGCTAAAATAGCAAATCCTGCACTTTTTGCCGCTAATTTAGCAATTTGAAAAGCGGCATCAGTAATAAAAGAATTAGCTAGCTTAAGAGCCTTAATTCTATCTAAAATTTCATCTAATGGAGTCTCAACCTTAAGAGACTCTTCTAGAGCCTCAAACCAAAAAGCTGCTGCAATAGTTACTGGAACAATGCAAGCCGTAGGTTGTAAAAGAAATCCCTGATTAACAAATAATTTCTTTAGTAGACCCTCTAATTTCTTCTCCATAGGGTCCTTAAAAGCACAACTATCCTCAATGGGTATAGTAGTACGCTTAGCTAGAGAAGATATAGCTCCCTCTACCTTAGGGACCGTTTGCCATGCGTCCCAAATGGTATCTGATATAGCAAACATTCTTAAAATTAGGAAAGGGAGAAAACGGAATACCTGGTCTATCCCATTCCTTACCAATAATTTCCAAAATTCTCTTAGGAACCGGAAAAATATCAGTGTAAGTAGGAACTTTTAAATATTTATCAATTTTACACAATTTCTCTGGAGGAATCACAATAGGATCACAATCATCCAGAGTCACTAAAAACCTCCCTAAGCAACAGGCGGAGGCGTTCAAGCTTAAATTTAAATGACATAGCATCCGAATCTGTCTGAGACAAAACATTCCCTGAATCACAAATTTCACCCTCAGACAGTAATTCCCTGATCCCCAACTCAGAGCACTGTGAAGGAACATCGAAAATAGCTAATAAAGCATCAGGGGATTCAGTATTTACATTAATACTTGACCTACTGCGTTTACCCTGCAACACTGGTAATTAAGACAATACCTCTGTAAGGGTAGTTGACATAACTGCATCCATCTCCTGCAGAGTAAAGGAATTAGACGCACTAGAAGTACTAGGCGTCGCTTGTGTGGGCATAAAAGGTTGTGACACTTGGGGAGAATTGGATGGCATATCCTGATTCTCTTCAGACTGAGAATCATCCCTAGACACACTTACTTTATTTAAAATATGCTCTTTACATTGTAAAGCCCTTTCAGTACAAAAGTTACACAATGTTAGAGGGGGTTGCACAATAGCTTCTAAACACATAGAACAATGAGAAACCTCAATGTCAGACATGTTGAACAGACTAGTAATACCACAAAAGTCATTTAAACACTTATTTATAGCATAAAATAAACATTAGAAAAAACGTGTACTGTGCCTTTAAGAAAAGAAAAAGTGAACAATTTTTCCAAAATGCACAAAAAAACGTTAAATTATTCCCAAATTTAACTTAATATCGTTGGTTAATCCAAAAATGACTGCACCCAGAAGCAAGGGCAGAAATAAGGCTTTAGAAGTACTTATATCAACATCTAGTCAAAAGATGGATAAAAATATACTCTGCACCTCGCCACAGCTCTGCTGTGGCGCCTACCTGCCCCCAGTGTACTTCGAATCAAGTTTCCAACCCTTCAAACCAGCTACACAGTCCAGGAGCCACCGAGTTACTGTTTGCTGCTGCTAAGCCTGAAGGAATTAAGCCAAAATAGGCTCCGCCCCTTAAGGTAAAAAATTGGAGTAGGCCCAAACAACAACGCATGGAAATGCAGTTTTGCACTAAAGTAAAAATGCACACACAATTACAACCCTCAAGCATAAAACCAATAAGTTTTAAGTGCCAAAAATAAAAAAACATAAAACATCGTTTTTTATATTGTCTCCCATGTCACATAATGCCCAAATATCAACTAATGATAAATATAATATAGGGACTCCAGTAACACCCCTTTTATTAAAATAGGTTTTACTGCTTACCCCATTCCCATACAGGGAAATAATGCCAGCCAGTTCTGATACACCAAGTCTCCTCAGAAAAAAAGGCTGCACATACCACACTGAAGATGTCTCATGGTTACATTCAGAAGTCTTGTGGGAACCAGCGTGGATCTTAGTTACAAATGCTAAGATCATCAAACCTCAGGGCAGAAATCTTCTTCCATATCCCCCTGAGGAAAATAGTACGCACCGGTACCATTTAAAATAAAAAACTTCTTGATTGAAGAAACTAAAACTAACACCTCACTTTACCATGTCTTCCTAGTATAACACAGGCAAAGAGAATGACTGAGGGTGGAGGGGGAGGGGCTATATATACAGCTCTGCTGTGGTGCTCTTTGCCACTTCCTGTTAGCAGGAGGTTAATATCCCACAAGTAAGGATGAAATCCGTGGACTTTCAGGATAACAACTTTATATCTAAGGAATGCATAGGCTCAAACGGAGCCCCTTGAAGAACCTTAAGAACTAAATTAAGACTCCAGGGAGGAGTAACTGGTTTGAACACAGGACTGATTCTTACCAAGGCCTGACAAAAAGACTGCATGTCTGTAACGTCTGCCAGACGCTTGTGTAACAAAATGGACAAGGCAGATATTTGACCCTTAAGGGAACTTGCCGATAATCCCTTCTCCAAACCTTCTTGGAGAAATGACAGAATTCTCAGAATCCTAACTCTACTCCAAGATCAGCCCTTGGACTCGCACCAATATAGGTATTTACGCCATATCTTATGGTGAATCTTTCTAGTCACAGGCTTACGAGCCTGAATCATGGTCTCAATAACCGAATCTGAAAACCCAGGTGGATAAAATTAAGCGTTCAATCTCCAAGCAGTCAGCTTCAGAGAAACTAGATTTGGGTAAAGGAAGGGTCCCTGAAGTAGAAGGTCCATCCTTAACGGAAGTCTCCAAGGTGGAAGAGATGACATTTCCACCAGGTCTGCATACCAAATCCTGCGAGGTCAAGCCGGTGCAATGTGAATCACCGACGCCGTCTCCTGCTTGATTCGAGCAATGACCCGAGTAAGAAGAACAAATGGAGGAAATAGGTATGCAAGACTGAAATTCCAAGGTACCGCCAGGGCGTCTATCAGTACAGCCTGAGGGTCCCTTGACCTCGATTCGTAACTCGGAAGCTTGGCATTCTGTCGAGATGCCATGAGATCCAATTCTGGCTGACTCCATTTGATAATCAGGCTGGAAAACACTTCCAGATGGAGTTCCCACTCCCCCAGGTGAAAAGTCTGTCTGCTCAGAAAGTCCGCCTCCCAGTTGTCCACCCCTGGGATGTGTATCGCAGACAGACAGCAATTGTGGGTCTCCGCCCACTGAACTATCTTGGCTACCTCTGTCATGGCTAAGGAACTCTGCGTTCCTCCCTGATGATTGATGTAAGCCACTGAAGTTATGTTGTCCGAATGGAATCTGATGAACCGGGCCAAGGCTAACTGAGGCCAGGCCAGAAGAGCATTGAAGATTGCTCTCAGCTCCAGAATATTTATGGGCAGAACAAACTCCGACTGAGTCCAAGTTCCCTGAGTCTTTAGAGAGCCCCAGACTGCTCCCCATCCCAGAAGGCTGGCGTCTGTTGTCACAATCACTCAAGAAGATCTGCGAAAGCAGGTGCCCTGGTAGTGATGTCGCGAACTGAAAATTTTCCGTTTGTGAACGGCGGACTCGAACTTCCACAACTGTTCGCGAACGGGCGAACTGGGCGAACCGCCATTGACTTCAATAGGCAGGCGAATTTTAAAACCCACAGGGACTCTTTCTGGCCACAATAGTGATGGAAAAGTTGTTTCAAGGGGACTAACACCTGGACTGTGGCATGCCGGAGGGGGATCCATGGCAAAACTCCCACGGAAAATTACATAGTTGATGCAGAGTCTGGTTTTAATCCATAAAGGGCATAAATCACCTAACATTCCTAAATTGTTTGGAATAAAGTGCTTTAAAACATCAGGTATGATGTATGGATCAGGTAGTGTAAGGGTTACGCCCGCTTCACAGTGACAGACCAAACTCCCCGTGTAAAGCACCGCAAAAAGTCCATTTGCACAACCACAAGATAGATAGATTTGATAGATACATAGATTAGATAGATAGATCAATAGATGCAATATACATTTGATAGATAGATTTGATAGATTTCCCAGACAGAGAATTACAAGACGTGCGGTCTGGGACCCATGGTAAGGTTCCCAGAGACAGTTGCGGCGCCAGAGGACGTGTATATGGCATGGATTTTAGGAACCGGGAGATGGAAAAAGATGCTTGGTCGGTCCTCCTACTTCAAATTTGGGACTGCGCGTGCAATCTACTGTGCCACCAGATATGAGCGGTGTGTTAAGTAGTACTATTCTGATCAGTTCAATACCTGTTACTCCCCCTATCGGGGGAGGTGTATATGGCATGGATTTTAGTAACCGGGAGATGGAAAAAGATGCTTGGTCGGTCATCCTACTTCAAATTTGGGGCACTGCGCGTGCAATCGCGGCCGGACTTTTAGCCGACGGACATTTGTCCAACGGACATTTGGCTGAAACACAAGTGGCTGTCACAAAACAGTCCAGCCATGAGATAGATAGATTTGATAGATACATAGATCAATAGATGCAATATACATTTGATAGATACGATAGACAGATAGATTTGTTAGATAGATAATTTCCCAGACAGAGAATTACAAGACGTGCGGTCTGCGACCCATGGTAAGGTTACTTCCTTTTGCACAATTGAGTACAGGTTGGGGATTGCCTTTTGTGCAAAGAAATTTCGGACGGGTACCGTCCACTGCGGTGTCCCCTATCAGGGGATGTGTATATGGCATGGATTTTAGGAACCGGGAGATGGAAAAAGATGCTTGGTCGGTCCTCCTACTTCAAATTTGGGGCACTGTGTGTGCAATCTAATGTACCACCAGATAGGAGTGGTGTGTTAAGTAGTACTATTCCTATCAGTTTAATCCTGTTAAGTGTTTTTTTTTTTTTGTGTTTTTTTTGAAGCCACAGTGCAGCACCAGAGGCCAGAAAAATTTGGCATGTACACATGCCTGAAAAATTAGGTATTGTTGCAGCCGCTGCTGTAGCAGCGGCCAGAAAAATTGATGTTTCCCAGGCAGAAAGTGCCCTAAAACATTGCGGCTTGAACCGTAGTTGGTGGCGGATAAGTCACGCAAGTCATCCGGCATTTGAAGATAAAATACAGCAGCGTGTGGACCATTTTTATCCCAAGGCAGCTCATCTCATCAGGCCTTTTTTACTCGAATGTATCGCCCAATGTCAGTCCCTTCGGGATCCATCCCTCATTCATCTTAATAAAGGTGAGGTAATCTAGACTTTTTTGACCTAGGCAACTTCTCTTCCCAGTGACAATACCTCCTGCTGCACTGAAGGTCCTTTCTGACAGGACACTTGAAGCGGGGCAGGCCAGAAGTTCTATCGCAAATTGGGATAGCTCAGGCCACAGGTCAAGCCTGCACACCCAGTAATCAAGGGGTTCATAGCTCCTCAGAGTGTCGAGATCTGCAGTTAAGGCAAGGTAGTCTGCTACCTGTCGGTCGAGTCGTTCTCTGAGGGTGGACCCCGAAGGGCTGTGGCGATGCATAGGAGTTAAAAAGCTCCGCATGTCCTACATCAACAACACGTCTGTAAAGCGTCCTGTCCTTGCCGGTGTGGTCGTGGGAGCCTGTTAGATTCACGTTGTGCTGTGACATCACCCTTATACGCTGTGTAAAGCATACTTTTTAATTTATTTTGGAAATGCTGCATTCTTTCCGACTTGTTGTAATTCGGTAACATTTCTGGCACTTTATGCTTATACCGGGGGTCTATTAGCGTGGACATCCAGTACAGGTCGTTCTCCTTCAGCTTTTTATACGAGGGTCCCTCAACAGGCACGACAGCATGAAAGAACCTATTTGCACAAGGTTGGATGCCGAGCTACTCATGTCCCGTTCCTCGTCCTCAGTGATGTCACTGAAGGTATATTCTTCCCCCCAGCCACGTACAACACCACGGGTACCAGATAGGTGACAACGAGCACCCTGGGAAGACTGTTGTGGTTGGTCTTCCTCCTCCTCAAAGCCACATTCCTCTTCCAGCGTTGCCGCAGGACCAGCAAGCAATGCTGATAAGGCTGTTTCTGGTGGTGATGGTGGCCACAACTCTTCCTCTTCACGCTCATCTACGGCTTGATCCAGCACTCTTCGCAGGGCACGCTCCAGGAAGAAAACAAATGGTATGATGTCGCTGATGGTGCCTTCGGTGCGACTGACTAGGTTTGTCACCTCCTCAAAAGGACGCATGAGCCTACAGGCATTGCGCATGAGCGCCCAGTAACGTGGCAAAAAAATTCCCAGCTCAGCAGAGGCTGTCCTAGCACCCCGGTCATACAAATACTCGATAACGTCTTTTTCTTGTTGGAGCAGGCGGTCGAACATTAGGAGTGTTGAATTCCAACGTGTCGGGCTGTCGCAAATCAAGCGCCTCACTGGCATGTTGATTCGCCGCTGGATATCGGAAAAGTGTGCCATGGCCGTGTAGGAACGCCTCAAATGGCCACACACCTTCCTGGCCTGCTTCAGGGCGTCCTGTAAGCCTGGGTACTTATGCACAAAGCGTTGTACGATCAGATTACACACATGTGCCATGCACGGCACATGTGTCAACTTGCCCAATTTCAATGTCGCCACCAAATTACTTCCGTTGTCAGAAACCACTTTGCCGATCTCCAGTTGGTGCGGAGTCAGCCACTGATCCACCTGTGCGTTCAGGGCGGACAGGAGTGCTGGACCGGTGTGACTCTCTGCTTTCAGGCAAGTCAACCCCAAGACGGCGTGACACTGCCGTATCCGGGATATGGATTAGTACCTGCGGAGCTGGGGGGGTGCCGTTGATGTGGAGCAAGACGCAGCAGCAGAAGAGGACTCAGCCGAGGTTATGGAAGAGGATGGAGTAGGAGGAATAGAGGAGCATTCTATGCTTGGCAGCCGTCAGCAGGTTTACCCAATGCGCAGTGTAGGTGATATACCTGCCCTGACCATGCTTTGCAGACCAGCTATCAGTGGTCATATGGACCCTTGCCCCAACACTATGTGCCAGACATGCCATTACTTCCTTTCGTACAATCGAGTACAGGTTGGGGATTGCCTTTTGTGAAAAGAAATTTCGGACAGGTACCTTCCACTGCGGTGTCCCAATAGCTTCAAATTTTTTGAACGCCTCAGACTCCACCAGCTTGTATGGTAAAAGCTGGCGGGCTAAGAGTTCAGACAAGCCAGTTGTCAGACGCGGGGCAAGGGGGTGACTTTGTGACATTGGCTTCTTACGCTCAAACATGTTCTTGACAGACACCTGACTGTGGGCAGATGAGCAGGAACTGCTCCGGAAGAGAGACGGAGTGGCGGATGGTTGAGAGGGGGCAAGGAGGACAGCAGTGGTTGACGTAGCTGAAGATGCTGGACCAGGAGGAGGATGGCGGCTTTGAGTTTGTGTGCTGCTTCTACACATGTGTTGATCCCATAGGCGTTTGTGATGTGCGATCATGTGCCTTCGCAAAGCAGTTGTACCTAGGTGGGTGTTGCACTTCCCATGACTCAGTTTCTTTTGGCACAGGTTGCAAATGGCATCGCTGTTGTCAGAGGCAAACACACACAAAAAATGCCACACTGCTGAGCTCTGCGATGACGGCATTCTGGTGGTGGCAAAAGCATGCGTTGTTTGGCGTGCTGTCTGGCTGACCCCGGGTGCCGATGCATGCTGTCTGACTGTGCCACTAGCTCCTTGCGACGACCTCCCCCTGCTTCCAACTCGTCTCCTCCTCTCTGTCTCCCCATCTGAACTTTCCCCCTGTTCTTCTCTTCTAGCGGGCACCCACGTGACATCCACGGACGCATTATCATCAACCGCTTCACTTGTATCTGACAAATCAACAAAGGAAGCAGCAGCGGGTACAACATCATCATCATCACACCGTACGTCCATGTCTCTAATGCTGCCTGACTGAGACATATCACTTATCTACATCCTCTGTCAATGATGGTTGCACATCACTCATTTCTTCCAACTGATGTGTAAAAAACTCCTGACAGATCAAGTGAAGTGTTGGTGGTGGCGGCAGGCGGGCGAGTGGTGGTAACTTGAGAGGTGCCCGAAGATAAGCTGGAGGAGGATGGTGCGTCAAGGTTCGGAGCGGAAGCTATAGAAGATTGGGTGTCCTGTGTTAAAAAGTCAACTATGTCCTTCTCAGAACTTTTCGAGTTCATGGGACGTGGCCTCTGAACATTGGGCATTATTCTATGGCCAAAGGCAATCACAGCACCACGACCACAACGGCACCTGCGGGGTGGCCTGCCTCTGCCTGTCATTTTTTTTTAAATGTACACTTACACTACTATTAAACAAGATATGAGAGGTGGAACTGGGCAAGTGGGCACAGTATATGCTGTGATCCTGACACAAAAAAGCAGACTGATGTTTGACAGTCCAAAAAGTTTTTATTTTTTTAAATGTACTCTTATACGACTATTAAACAAGATATGAGTGGTGCCACTAGACAAGTGGGCACAGTATACGCTGTGAGCCTGGCACACACGCTGGCAGGCAGGCAACTGCAATTAGATTACACAAGCAGACTGATGTTTCACAGTCAAAAAAGTTTTTGTTTTTTTTAAATTATTTAACCTACTGTTACACCAGATATGAGTGGTGGCACTGGGCAAGTGGGCCGGGCACACACGTTGGCAGGCAGGCAACTGCAATTAGATTACACTAGCAGACTGATGTTTCACAGTCAAAAAAGTTTTTTATTTTTAAAATTATTTACACTACTGTTACACCAGATATGAGTGGTGGCACTGGGCAAGTGGGCCGGGCGCACACGTTGGCAGACAGGCAACCGCAATTAGAATTACACTAGCAGACTGATGTTTCACAGTCAAAAAAGTTTTTTTTTTTAAATTTACACTACTGTTACAACAGATATGAGTGGTGGCACTAGTTGGCAAGTGGGCCTGGCACACACGCTGGCAGGCAGGCAACTGCTATTAGATTACACTAGCAGACTGATGTTTCACAGTCAAAATTACACAGGCAAAAAAAAAAAAAAAAGACCGATGTTCTAGCCCTAAAAAGGGTTTTTTGGGGTGCTGTCCTTACAGCAGAGATCAGATGAGTCCTTCAGGACTGTAGTGGACACTGAATACACTAGCCTAGCTATCAATTTCCCTATAAAATCATCAGCAGCTACACTATCCCTCCTCTCACTAAAAATGCAGGATCAGAATGAATCTAAAATGGCTGCTGTCCAGGAGCTGGGAGGGAGTTTCTGCTGCTGATTGGCTGAAATGTGTCTGCAGACTGTGAGATACAGGGTCAAAGTTTACTCAATGATGACGAATAGGGGCGGATCGAACATCGCATATGTTCGCCCGCCGCGGCGAACAAGCTATGTTCACCGGGAACTATTCGCCGGCGAACTATTCGCGACATCACTATTCCCTGGGAGAGGTGATCCTGAGACAACCACCAAATAAGAGAATCCTTGTCTCCTGCTCCAGCTGTATTTGTGGGACAAATCCGCATAATCTCCGTTCCATTGACCGAGCATGTCTAACTGCAGAGGTCTGAGGTGGAAACGAGCGAACGGGATGATATCCATTGCCGCCACCATCAGACGGATTACCTCCATGCACTGAGCCACTGATGGCCGAGGAGCGGACTGAAGCGCTAGGCAAGAATCAAAAATCTTTGATTTCCTGACTTCTGCCAGAAAAATCTTCATTGATAGTGAATCTATTATGGTTCTCAAAAAAGTTACCCTTGTATTCGGAACTAAGGAGCGCTTTTCCAAAATTACCTTCCATCCCTGGGATTGTAGGAAGGATAACAACAACATTTCCGTGTGGGACCTTGCTTGTTGAAAGGATGGCGCCTGGACCAAGATGTCATCCAGATAGGGCGCCACTGCAATGCCCCGTAACCGAAGCACCGCCAACAGAGATCCCAGAACCTTTGAGAAAATTCTGGGAGCTGTGGCAAGGCCGAAAGGAAGAGCCACTAATTGGAAGTGTTTGTCTAGAAATGCAAACCTTAGAAACTTGTAATGATCCCTGTGAATAGGAACATGCAGGTACGCGTCCTTTAAATCCACCGTTGTCATAAATTGACCCTCTTGGACCAAAGGAAGAATGGAACTAATAGTTTCCATCTTGAAGGACGGTACTTTGAGGAATTTGTTTAGACTCTTGAGATCTAAAATTGGTCTGAAGGTTCCCTCCTTTTTTGGGAACCACAAACAGATTGGAATAAAACCCCAGACCCAGTTCCTGCATCGAAACAGGAACTATCACTCCCAGGTCGGAGAGGTCACAGTGTAAAAACGCCTCTCTTTTTGTCTGGTCTACAGATAATCTTGAAAGCAGAAACCTGCCTCTGGGAGGAAAATTTTTGAATTCCAGTTTGTATCCCTGGGACTCTATGTCTACTGCCCAGGGATCCTGAACATCTCGAACCCAAGCCTGAGCGAAGAAGGAAAGCCTGCCCCCTACAAGATCCGGTCCTGGATCGGGGACAGGCCCTTCATGCTGTCTTTGATTCAATAGCAGGCTTCTTGGATTGTTTTCCCTTGTTCCAAGACTGATTGGGTCTCCAGGAAGGCTTAGAGACTGTTCTTGCTTGGCAGAGGAAGCGGAAGAATGTCCCTTGAAATTTTAAAAGGAACGAAAATTACTCCGACGTCCCTTTTGCTTGTTTCTCTTATCCTGAGGGAGAAGATGACCCTTTCCTCCCGTAATACCAGAGATTATTTCGTCAAACCTGGTCCAAACAAGGTCTTTTCCTTGTAAGGAATCGCTAAGAGTTTAGACTTAGACGACATATCCGCAGACCAAGGTTTTAACCATAAGGCTCTGCGGGCTAGAACAGCAAATCCTGAAATCTTTGCTCCCAGTTTAATAACCTGAAGGGAAGCATCAGTAATAAAGGAATTAGCCAACTTACGGGCTTTTATCCTATCCTGGATCTCATCAAGGGGAGTGTCTGTTCTGATAGCATCAGACAACGCATCAAACCAATACGTTGCTGCACTAGTGACGGTAGCAATGCACACAGAAGGTTGCCATTGTAAACCTTGGTGTACATACATCTTCTTGAGTAACCCCTCTAATTTTTTGTCCATAGGATATTTAAAGGCACAACTATCCTCTATGGGGATAGTAGTTCTCTTGGCCAGAGTGGAAACAGCTCCTTCCACCTTGGGTACTGTTTGCCAAGCCTGCTTGATAGAGTCTGCTATGGGAAACATCTTTTTAAATATAGGAGATGGAGAAAAAGGGATACCCGGTCTCTCCCATTCCTTAGCAATGATCTCAGAAGCTCGGTCTGGTACTAGAAAAACCTCTACCGAGGAAGGTACATCAAAATATTTGTTTAATTTACTGGATTTCTTAGGATGAACTACGACCATAGTGTCGCTGTCATCCAATGTAGCTAAAACCTGAAAGATACAACTTCAGTATCAGCAGGAGGTATTACACTGTCAGAATCGGAGATTTCACCCTCAGATGCTACCGAAGTATCCTCCTCAGAACCTCGTCAGACTCCTGGACAACATCCGCCTTAGAAAATGTTGGCTCAGAAAAAAGTTTATCCCTATAATTTAAAGTCCTCTCAATACACGAGGAACAGAAAAAGATTGGTGGTTCCACGTTGGCATCAAAACACAAAGAACAAGTGACATTTTGCAAGGCCCCTTAGTCCATACTGGTTCATAATGTGTCAATTATCAAATAAAAACCTTAACTTTTTAAATTTAAAAAGTGTAACTTTTTACTGGAGATTGCAGAAATAATAATTCAACTAATTAAACGCAATAGAGCACCTCTACACCTCAGCAGCTTTGCCGAGGTGCCTACCTGACTCGCTACACTGGAGCTTGTTCTATCCCCAAAGACAACGATCCGGAACTCAGCAGGAGAGGAATGCAGCCGTTCTCTCAGGTCCTAGAAACGCATACGTGTCAGAAAATCATGCGTTTCTAGGCAGACCTCGTAGATCTTTATTTCTCTGTGAATGTGTCTCACTCTGAGGCACAATGAAAGTGGCGCGCAACTCCGATCACCGTCACAAAGATCCGGCCAATAAAAAACAATCTCCCGGTCGGCATTTTTTCTAAGTTAAACCGCCGAGAGATTCGGATAGCCACCAGAGTCATTTTGCTAAGCCTTCTCTCTCAGCCCCAGTGCCTGCATCATAAAGGCTGCCAAAAGTCCTCTCCAGTATAGGAGAGTTTACATGTCCCACAAATAATAAAGTGCCCTATGAGCCCTTTATAAAAGTTTGAATATAGTGCCCACTTCTTTCTGAGAGTTTCCTTGCCCCAGAAATAATAAAGTCAGCACTTACCTCATACATCTGCCTGACAGCAAGGCAGCTTACCAGGTTTGAGAGGTCTTCTCCCTCACATTGACCTGTGGAAAGAAATAAAGACTGAGTAATTTCACTCAGGCTTTAGGAGTTAGGGCAGCATCAGAATATGGGAGGCGCAGTGAGAATTATGTCCCACCAGTTCCCATTGCTCTAAAGCCAACACTGCCCTACTGAAGAGACTGACGTGGACTACGGCTACACCCTAGGACAGATCTTTCCAAACTTTTCATGTTGGCGACACACTTTAGACCTACATCATTTTGCGACATAGTAATTCAGTTGTACCAGCAAACAGGAGGTTGAACTAACTTGTTTTAAGAGATACGGACACATACATAAATAATAAAATAACGAAATGTATTTACAAGTAATAGTATGTAAGTATGTGAAGGATTAAAAAAGTTTAACACCAATAGCTACTTACTATTTTAATGGGATGTATGAGGTTGATGGGATGAACACAGTTTCTGAATATTTAGTGGATTATTATCTAAAGACACTCGCATTTCATCAAGCATTTTTAAGCTTCCACTTCCTATCCATATATCAAGAGCAGGAGCAGCAATGCACTACTGGGAGCTACCTGCAAAAAGACTGACTACTGCCCATGCTGCATACACACTGCTGTCCCACTCACCGACTACACATGCAGTCACAAGCCGATTGAGGAGTCTGCATGTGCAGTCAGGAGCCAATGGCCCGCCAATGGGAATAGTTTCAGTTCCCGCTAACCTGCGCCAATAGGTTAAGATGATCTGTGACCCACTAGGTATCAATCACGTGATATGCGTAGCAGGCAGGCGGAAAGTCAGAAACCCAAAAAAAAAATTAAAAGAATTTTAAATTGAAAAAAAATTGTGCTGAAGCAGGGACACACCTACACACTGTCGCCGACACACTAACGTGTCACGACACACAGTTTAGAAAGCACTGCCCTAGGACAAAGCACAATCTTGCACTACTTAAAAATAAAAAAAATCTTGCTTGAAGAATCATTTTCTAACACCTAACATTACCACTTCCTTGCTCTAACGTAGGCAAAGAGAATGACTGGGGTGGGAGGGAAGGGAGGTGATATTTAACAGCTTTGCTGTGGTGCTCTTTGCCACCTCCTGCTGGGCAGGAGTGATATTCCCATTAGTAATTAGATGATCCATGGACTCATCGTGTCATTAAAAAGAAATTTACATTCACTTTAATTAGCATTTTGTAGTGCAGGCTGTATTTTTTGTAGCAGGGATCCCTGGTTTAGGCTCCTATATTTATTTTTCATCAATTGGATGTGCTTTGTTTTTTTGTGTTTTTTCGTCATTGCTCTAATTAAATATATTATTTTCCCACATTTTATGGTTCTATATGTGTCTTTTGGAGGTATAGAGACTTGTTTCCTTTCACTTGGACTTAATATGGGGTTGCTGGGTAAGGTTTACTAGTGTGTGTGTGTGTGTGTGTGTATATATATATATATATATATATACATATACATACATACATACATACATACATACATACATATACACACACACGCACATACATACAAACAAATGGGTTGTTTTGCAAAGAAGGAAGATGCTTACGATTTTCTCGGTTGGTTCCCAACTTGCTTTACAGCTTTTTCCTCAGTGTAAAATAGCAGACATCTTTGGGTTGTTGATATAAGCAATACTTTGTGACTGTAATCCAACTGAACTATTGATGACATCTCTTCCAATATGAGGCAGGAGTTACATGAACCCTAAAATAAAAATATCAAATGGTCTATTGATCGATCAAAAGTTTGAATGATTCTAGAAAATACGTTTACAATACAAGTACATATGATATTTTATTTTTATTTTATAACAATGTACCTTATCAAAGTTTAAATCTGACTGTATAATCTTCCCTCTGTTGTCACCGGAGAATAACTTCATCCCATTTGGGCTCCAGGCCAGTGCTGTGATACTACTCTTATGAACACCAAGCACATCAAATCTTCTAAGCTGGAAAGAACAAAAAAAATTGTCTTAGCTGGTGTGTTGCATAACCCTCAAAATCCTATATCCAACAGTCTTACTTGTTTTCACAAGAGATATTTTGTGCCCAAAATGTGATCACGTTTGACCTTTTAAAACTTAATTAGTGGAAAGATTAAAATGTGAGCAATTATTGCTTATTTAAATAAAATATGAAAATGAACATGGGTAGAGCTTGCCGATTGGTAGCTACACTTACCCACCAATCAGCAAGCGCTACCCAGGTGCTGAAGCAAAGATGGGCCGGTTCGTAAGCTTACATTCCTGATTTTTCAAATAAAGATACCAAGAGAATGTAGAAAAATTGATAACAGGAGTAAATTAGAAATTTGCTTAAAATTACATGCTCTATCTAAAATCATGAATGAAAGGAGAGAAAAAAAAATTAGGTTCAGTATCCCTTTAGAGATATTGTCACCTCACTTGAAGAAATAAGAAAGCACACTCTCAGCACTTCTACTTCAAAAGCCGTGTTATCTTTGACAGTTTTTAAACATAACACTGCTGAAGCAAAGGGCATTGGATTTCTCTGCAGGACAGACAGTATGACTTTCAATGAAAAGAAAAAAAAATGCTTTGGACTGAAGGGGTGGCCAGTAGTTAGGTGAATGCCCAAAGAGGTATTAAACCTTATTATTGAGTTCAATAAGAAGTAAAGGAATATGAAACAGTACTTTAGCATAAAATAAAAATCATAAATCAAAGTAAAAATAAAAAGAAACAGATAGAAAAATGAGCAGTTAGAGGAATGCAGCCCATGCCTACAGCTAGCAGATTTTACAAAACTTAAGTTCTAAGGTCACATTATTTGTTCAGCATAAGTCTTCTGCTTATCATGGGGAATAAACTAAATGATGGGGTCTCCTAGCAACACGTCAAAGGAAATATCCTTCCTTTGCCTTCCTGTAGAGACCCCAGCCTTCTTGAGAAGAGATAAGCAGTACAAAATAACAAAAAACATAATTTATGTAAGAACTTACCTGATAAATTCATTTCTTTCATATTAGCAAGAGTCCATGAGCTAGTGACGTATGGGATGTACATTCCTACCAGGAGGGGCAAAGTTTCCCAAACCTCAAAATGCCTATAAATACACCCCTCACCACACCCACAATTCAGTTTAACGAATAACCAAGAAGTGGGGTGATAAAAAAGTGCGAAAGCATATAAAATAAGGAATTGGAATAATTGTGCTTTATACAAAAATCATAACCACCACAAAAAAGGGTGGGCCTCATGGACTCTTGCTAATATGAAAGAAATTAATTTATCAGGTAAGTTCTTACATAAATTATGTTTTCTTTCATGTAATTAGCAAGAGTCCATGAGCTAGTGACGTATGGGATAATGGATTACCCAAGATGTGGATCTTTCCACGCAAGAGTCACTAGAGAGGGAGGGAAGATAAAGACAGCCAATTCCTGCTGAAAATAATCCACACCCAAAATAAAGTTTAATGAAAAACATAAGCAGAAGATTCAAACTGAAACCGCTGCCTGAAGTACTTTTCTACCAAAAACTGCTTCAGAAGAAGAAAATACATCAAAATGGTAGAATTTAGTAAAAGTATGCAAAGAGGACCAAGTTGCTGCTTTGCAAATCTGATCAATCGAAGCTTCATTCCTAAACGCCCAGGAAGTAGAAACTGACCTAGTAGAATGAGCTGTAATCCTTTGAGGCGGAGTTTTACCCGACTCAACATAGGCAAGATGAATTAAAGATTTCAACCAAGATGCCAAAGAAATGGCAGAAGCTTTCTGGCCTTTTCTAGAACCGGAAAAGATAACAAATAAACTAGAAGTCTTTCGGAAAGACTTAGTAGCTTCAACATAATATTTCAAAGCTCTAACAACATCCAAAGAATGTAACGATTTCTCCTTAGAATTCTTAGGATTAGGACATAATGAAGGAACCACAATTTCTCTACTAATGTTGTTGGAATTCACAACTTTAGGTAAAAATTCAAAAGAAGTTCGCAACACTGCCTTATCCTGATGAAAAATCAGAAAAGGAGACTCACAAGAAAGAGCAGATAATTCAGAAACTCTTCTGGCAGAAGAGATTGCCAAAAGGAACAAAACTTTCCAAGAAAGTAATTTAATGTCCAATGAATGCATAGGTTCAAACGGAGGAGCTTGAAGAGCCCCTAGAACCAAATTCAAACTCCAAGGAGGAGAAATTGACTTAATGACAGGTTTTATACGAACCAAAGCTTGTACAAAACAATGAATATCAGGAAGATTAGCAATCTTTCTGTGAAAAAGAACAGAAAGAGCAGAGATTTGTCCTTTCAAGGAACTTGACAAACCTTTATCTAAACCATCCTGAAGAAACTGTAAAATTCTTGGAATTCTAAAAGAATGCCAAGAAAAATGATGAGAAAGACACCAAGAAATATAAGTCTTCCAGACTCTATAATATATCTCTCTGGATACAGATTTACGAGCCTGTAACATCGTATTAATCACAGAGTCAGAGAAACCTCTTTGACTAAGAATCAAGCGTTCAATCTCCATACCTTTAAATTTAAGGATTTGAGATCCTGATGGAAAAAAGGACCTTGCGACAGAAGGTCTGGTCGTAGCGGAAGAGTCCACTGATGGCAAAAGGCCATCCGCATACCAAAACCTGTGAGGCCATGCCGGAGCTACCAGCAGAACAAACAAGCATTCCTTCACAATCTTGGAGATTACTCTTGGAAGAAGAACTAGAGGCGGAAAGATATAGGCAGGATGATACTTCCAAGGAAGTGACAATGCATCCACTGCTTCCGCTTGAGGATCCCTGGATCTGGACAGATACCTGGGAAGTTTCTTGTTTAGATGAGAGGCCATCAGATCTATTTCTGGAAGTCCCCACATTTGAACAATCTGAAGAAATACCTCTGGGTGAAGAGACCATTCGCCCGGATGTAACGTTTGGCGACTGAGATAATCCGCTTCCCAATTGTCTATACCTGGGATATGAACCGCAGAGATTAGACAGGAGCTGGATTCCGCCCAAACCAGAATTTGAGATACTTCTTTCATAGCCAGAGGACTGCGAGTCCCTCCTTGATGATTGATGTATGCCAAAGTTGTGACATTGTCTGTCTGAAAACAAATGAACGATTCTCTCTTCAGAAGAGGCCAAGACTGAAGAGCTCTGAAAATTGCACGGAGTTCCAAAATATTGATCGGTAATCTCACCTCCTGAGATTCCCAAACTCCTTGTGCCGTCAGAGATCCCCACACAGCTCCCCAACCTGTGAGACTTGCATCTGTTGAAATTACAGTCCAGGTCGGAAGCACAAAAGAAGCCCCCTGAATTAAACGATGGTGATCTGTCCACCACGTTAGAGAGTGTCGTACAATCGGTTTTAAAGATATTAATTGAGATATCTTTGTGTAATCCCTGCACCATTGATTCAGCATACAGAGCTGAAGAGGTCGCATGTGAAAACGAGCAAAGGGGATCGCGTCCGATGGAGCAGTCATAAGACCTAGAATTTCCATGCATAAGGCTACCGAAGGGAATGATTGTGACTGAAGGTTTCGACAAGCTGAAATCAATTTTAGACGTCTCTTGTCTGTTAAAGACAGAGTCATGGACACTGAATCTATCTGGAAACCCAGAAAAGTTACCCTTGACTGAGGAATCAATGAACTTTTTGGTAAATTGATCCTCCAACCATGATCTTGAAGAAACAACACAAGTCGATTCGTATGAGATTCTGCTAAATGTAAAGACTGAGCAAGTACCAAGATATCGTCCAAATAAGGAAATACCACAATACCCTGTTCTCTGATTACAGACAGAAGGGCACCGAGAACTTTTGTAAAAATTCTTGGAGCTGTAGCTAGGCCAAACGGCAGAGCCACAAACTGGTAATGCTTGTCCAGAAAAGAGAATCTAAGGAACTGATAATGATCTGGATGAATCGGAATATGCAGAAAAGCATCCTGTAAATCTATTGTGGACATATAATGCCCTTGCTGAGCAAAAGGCAAGATAGTCCTTACAGTTACCATTTTGAACGTTGGTATCCTTACATAACGATTCAATATTTTTAGATCCAGAACTGGTCTGAAGGAATTCTCCTTCTTTGGTACAATGAAGAGATTTGAATAAAACCCCATCCCCTGTTCCAGAACTGGAACTGGAACTGGCATAATTACTCCAGCCAACTCTAGATCTGAAACACAATTCAGAAATGCTTGAGCTTTCACTGGATTTACTGGGACACGGGAAAGAAAAAATCTCTTTGCAGGAGGTCTCATCTTGAAACCAATTCTGTACCCTTCTGAAACAATGTTCTGAATCCAAAGATTGTGAACAGAATTGATCCAAATTTCTTTGAAAAAACGTAACCTGCCCCCTACCAGCTGAGCTGGAATGAGGGCCGCACCTTCATGTGGACTTAGAAGCAGGCTTTGCCTTTCTAGAAGGCTTGGATTTATTCCAGACTGGAGATGGTTTCCAAACTGAAACTGCTCCTGAGGATGAAGGATCAGGCTTTTGTTCTTTGTTGAAACGAAAGGAACGAAAACGATTATTAGCCCTGTTTTTACCCTTAGATTTTTTATCCTGTGGTAAAAAAGTTCCTTTCCCACCAGTAACAGTTGAGATAATGGAATCCAACTGAGAACCAAATAATTTGTTACCCTGGAAAGAAATGGAAAGTAGAGTTGATTTAGAAGCCATATCAGCATTCCAAGTTTTAAGCCATAAAGCTCTTCTAGCTAAAATAGCTAGAGACATAAACCTGACATCAACTCTGATAATATCAAAAATGGCATCACAGATAAAATTATTAGCATGCTGAAGAAGAATAATAATATTATGAGAATCATGATCTGTTACTTGTTGCGCTAAAGTCTCCAACCAAAAAGTTGAAGCTGCAGCAACATCAGCCAAAGATATAGCAGGTCTAAGAAGATTACCTGAACACAGATAAGCTTTTCTTAGAAAGGATTCAATTTTCCTATCTAAAGGATCTTTAAACGAAGTACCATCTGACGTAGGAATAGTAGTACGTTTAATTCTAATCTGTCAGACGGCACAGGATATAATTGCTTAAAACTTTTAGGAGGAGTAAATGAATTACCCAATTATCCCATTCTCTGGAAATTACTTCAGAAATAGCATTAGGAACAGGAAAAACTTCTGGAATAACCACAGGAGATTTAAACACCTTATCTAAACGTTTAGAATTAGTATCAAGAGGACCAGAATCCTCTATTTCTAAAGCAATTAGTACTTCTTTAAGTAAAGAACGAATAAATTCCATTTTAAATAAATATGAAGATTTATCAGCATCAATCTCTGAGACAGAATCCTCTGAACCAGAAGAGTCATCAGAATCAGAATGATGATGTTCATTTAAAAATTCATCTGTAGAGAGAGAAGTTTTAAAAGATTTTTTATGTTTACTAGAAGGAGAAATAACAGACATAGCCTTCTTGATGGATTCAGAAACAAAATCTCTTATGTTATCAGGAACATTCTGCACCTTAGATGTTGAGGGAACTGCAACAGGCAATGGTACATTACTAAAGGAAATATTATCTGCTTTAACAAGTTTGTCATGACAATTAATACAAACAACAGCCGGAGGAATAGCTACCAAAAGTTTACAGCAGATACACTTAGCTTTGGTAGTTCCAGCACTAGACAGCGATTTTCCTGAAGTATCTTCTGACTCAGATGCAACGTGAGACATCTTGCAATATGTAAGAGAAAAAACAACATATAAAGCAAAATTGATCAAATTCCTTAAATGACAGTTTCAGGAATGGGAAAAAATGCCAATAAACAAGCTTCTAGTAACCAGAAGCAAAGAAAAAATCAGACTGAAATAATGTGGAGACAAAAGCGACGCCCATATTTTTTGGCGCCAAATAATACGCCCACATTGTTTGGCGCCTAAATGCTTTTTGGCGCCAAAAATGACGCCACATCCGGAACGCAGACATTTTTGGCGCAAAAGGACGTCAAAAAATGACGCAACTTCCGGCGACACGTATGACGCCGGAAAACAGAAAAGATTTTTTGCGCCAAAAAAGTCCGCGCCAAGAATGACGCAATAAAATGAAGCATTTTCAGCCCCCGCGAGCCTAACAGCCCACAGGGAAAAAAAGTCAAATTTTTAAGGTAAGAAAAAATGATTGATTCAAACGCATTATCCCAAATATGAAACTGACTGTCTGAAAATAAGGAAAGTTGAACATTCTGAGTTAAGGCAAATAAATGTTTGAATACATATATTTAGAACTTTATAAATAAAGTGCCCAACCATAGCTTAGAGTGTCACAGAAAATAAGATTTACTTACCCCAGGACACTCATCTACACGTTTGTAGAAAGCCAAACCAGTACTGAAACGAAAATCAGCAGAGGTAATGGTATATAAATAAGAGTATATCGTCGATCTGAAAAGGGAGGTAAGAGATAAATCTCTACGACCGATAACAGAGAACCTATGAAATAGACCCCGTAGAAGGAGATCACTGCATTCAAATAGGCAATACTCTCCTCACATCCCTCTGACATTCACTGCACGCTGAGAGGAAAACCGGGCTCCAACTTGCTGCAGAGCGCATATCAACGTAGAATCTAGCACAAACTTACTTCACCACCTCCATAGGAGGCAAAGTTTGTAAAACTGAATTGTGGGTGTGGTGAGGGGTGTATTTATAGGCATTTTGAGGTTTGGGAAACTTTGCCCCTCCTGGTAGGAATGTATATCCCATACGTCACTAGCTCATGGACTCTTGCTAATTACATGAAAGAAAATTCCATAGTCATTTGACTATGTATGTAAAAAAAAAAATTTGACATCAATACGTGTAGGTTTAAAATTTGTATCTTAAATTGACCCACCAGCATTAGGATTCCCCCCCGCACCCAAAAAAAACAAAGCTTTGAAGACAGTCTTGTAAATCCCCTTGTTTATAGTGCTTCTTAAAAGGGAAATGAAACAAAAATGTTATATCTTTCATGATTCAGATAGAGCACTGGTTTTCAAACCTGTCCTCAGGCCTTCCCCAACAGTTCAGGTTTTCAGGATTACCTGGGATGAGAGCAGGTAACTGTTTACTAATCAAATTATTATTTCACCTTTCCTCCAGTTCCACTACCCAGCCCTCTTTTCCAATTATAATTCGGCAGGTTTTTTTTAGTAAACCTCAGTCACCTTTACACCTTTGTGTTTCTTCTTTTTCCATTTTCCTTCGGCCAAATGACTGGTGATTATGGGTAAGGGAAGTTACACTTAACAGCTTTGCTGGAGTGCTCTTTGCCTTCTCTTGCTGGCCAGGAGTTGAATATCCCACTAGTAATTGGAATGACGTCTTGGACTCTCCATGCCCAGAAAGAAATTTATCAGGTAAGCATTTTTTCCTATGGCATGGTCCACGACGTCATTCCAATTACTAGTGGGAACCAATAGCCAAGCTAGAGGACACGGAATGAACAGGGAGGGAGAACAAGGCAGGAGGACCTAAACAGAAGGCACCACCGCTTGAAGAACCTTTCTCCCAAAAGAGGCCTCAGCCGTGGCAAAAGTATCAAATATGTAGAATTTGGAAAAAGTATGCATAGAGGACCATGTTGCTGCCTTGCAAACCTGTTCCAAAGAAGCTTCATTTTTGAAAGCCCAAGAAGAGGAGACAGCCCTAGTGGAATGAGCCGTAATTCTATCAGGAGACTGCTGTTCCGCAGCCTCATAAGCAAAACGAATCATACTTCTCAACCAGAGGGAAAGAGAAGTAGAATTGGTCTTCTGACCCTTACGCTTTCCAGATAAAAGAACAAACAGGGCAGAAGATTGCCGAAAATCTTTAGTAGCTTGTAGGTAAAATTTTAGAGCACGCACAACATCCAAGTTATGCAAAAGACGTTCCTTATGAGAAGAAGGATTAGGACAAAAAGAAGGACAACAATTTGCCGATTAATGTTTCGATCCAACACAACCTTAATGCGAAAACCCAATATAGTACGAAGGACTGCCTTATCTGCATGATAAATAAGGTAGGGGGAATCACACTGCAGAGCTCAAAGCTCAGAAACTCTGCGAGCGGAAGAAATAGCAAGGAAAAACAAAACTTTCCAAGATGAAAATTTTATATCAACAACATGCATCGGCTCAAACAGAGCCTGCTGCAAAACTTTAAGAACTAGGTTAATGCTTCAAGGAGGAGCAACAGGTTTAAACACAGTCTTGATTCTGGCCAGGGCCTGAACAAAAGCTCGAACATCTGGTAAATCTGTCAGACAAATGAGCATAAGGATAGACAGTGCAGAAAACTGACCTTTCAGAGTACTGACTGACAAACCTTTCTCCAGGCCATCCAGAAGAAAAGATAAAATTCGGGGAATCCTCATCCAAGTCAAGGAAAAACCTTTAGCTTCACACCAAAAAAGGTATTTATGCCATATCTTACAGTAAATCCTACGGGCAACAAGTTTACGAGCCTAAAGCATAGTATCAATGACCGCTTCCGAAAAACCACATCTAGACAGGACTAGGCATTCAACCTTCAAGCAGTCAGCATCAGAGAATCTAGATTTGAATGGAGGAATGGAGGAATGGACGTGAATTAGAAGGTCCTTCCTCAGAGGTTACCTCCAAGGTGGAAGAGATGACATCGTCACTAGATCCGCAAACCAGATCCTGTGAGGCCAGGCTGGAGCTATTAGATCACAGGCGCACTCTCCTGCTTGATACGAGCAATCACTCATGGAAGGAGAGCAAACGGAGGAAACAGCAATGCTAGCCCGAAATCCCAAAGAAACGCCAAAGCATCTATCAGGGCGGCCTGAGGATCTCTTGACATTGAACCATATTTTGGAAGCTCAGCGTTTTGACGAGACGCCATCAGATACAACTTCGGAACCCCCCATCTGAGGGTTATAGGGTTATCCTGGGGAACACTTCCGTATGGAGAGCCTACTCCCCAGGATGAAAAGTCTGTCTGCTCAGAAAATCCTCCTCCCAATTGTCCACTCCTGGAATGTGGATGGCAGATAGGAGACAATCGTGAGCTTCCACTCACTGCAGAATGTGAGTGCCAAGGAACTCCGAGTTCCTCCCTGGTGGTTGATGTAAGCCACTGAGGTGATGTTGTCAGACTGTAATCTGATAAACCGGACTAAAGATAATTGAGGCCAAGCTGTCAAGGCATTGAAGATTGCTCTCAACTCCAAGATGTTTATGGGAAGAGAAGACTCTTCCAGAGACCACAGGCCAAGAGCTTTTAGAGAAACCCAAACAGCTCCCCAGCCTAACAGGCTGGCATCTGTAGTCACAATTACTTAGGAAAGTCTCAGGAAGCAAGTGCCCTGAGAGAGATGTTCCTGTGAAAATCCACCACGAGAGTGTGTCTCTATTTAGGGGGTCCATATTTATCCTCTGCAATAAATCTGAATGTTCTCTTTTCCATTGACTGAGCATGCAAAGTTGCAGTGGACGCAGAAGGAACCGAGCAAAAGGAATGATGTCCATGGAAGCCACCATCAGACCAATCACCTCCATGCATTGAGCCACTGTTGGACAAAAGGCAGACCAGAGAGAGAACGACAAGAAGCTTGGATTTTCTGACGTCCGTCAGGAAAATCTTCATGGACACGGAATCTATGATTGTCCCTAGGAAACACACTCTTGTAGTTGGAACTAGAACTCTATTCCAGATTCACTTTCCACCCGTGGGAATGTAGATAAGACAACATCTCGGTATGAGATTTTGCTAGTTGAAAAAGATGACCCTGACACAAGATGTCGTCTAGATAAGGCGCCACAGCAATTCCCTGGGATCTGATCACTGCCAATAGGGCTCCCAGAACCTTTGTGAATATTCTGGTAACTGTGGCAAGACCAAACAAAAGGGCAATAAACTGGAATCCAGAAAGGCAAACCTTAGAAACTGGTAATGGTGAACGGGAAAATACGCGTCCAAGTCTATGGTTGTCATGAACTGACCTCCCTGAACCAATGGAAGAATAGAACGAATAGTTTCCATCTTGAAGGAAGGAACCCTGAAGAATATGTTGAGACACTTTAGATCTAGGATGGGACGGAAAGTTCCCTCCTTTTTGGGAACCACAAATAGATTTGAATAAAGTCCTAGACCTTTTTCCTCTAGAGGGACAAGTATAACAACACTCAGGGAGGATAGGTCCTTTACGCAATTTAAGAAGGCCTCCCTCATTAACTGGTTTGAGGATAGTCTTGACAGGAGAAATCTGCCCCTTAGAGAGCAAGGCTTGAATCCTAATTTGTAACCCTGGGATACTATGTCCACAGTCCACGGATCTGGGACATTGCGTATCCAAGCCTGACGAAAAAAAGAGAAAGCCTGCCCCCCACCTGATCCAAAATTGGATCAGAGGAGGACCCTTCATGCTCATTTAGAATCAGCGGAAGGTTTCTTGTTTTGCTTTCCCTTATTCCAAGGCTGGCTGGATTTCCAAGTGGACCTAGAATGGTCTGGTTTGGAAGAAGGACGACTTCTGTCCCTTAAAGTTGCAAAAGGAACGAAAATTAGAAGTCTGTCGACCCTTGGGTCTATTCTTCTTGTCCTGAGGTAGGAAAGAACCCTTTCCATCCGTAATTTCTGAAATGATTTCCGCCAGACGAGGCCTAAACAGAGTTTTACCCTTATAAAGGTAAAGCCAAAAGTTTGGCCTTAGAAGAAAACAGCAGCCGACCAAGATTTAACCACAAAGGTCAGCGAGCTAGAACAGAGAAGCTAGACATCTCAGCTCCCAGTCAAATTACCTGCATGATAGCATTGCAGATAAAGGTATTGGCCAGATTAAGATCTTTGATCCCATCTCCTCTATTGCAGATTCTTCTGATATCAGATTACACAAGGCATCGCACCAATAAAATGCTGCTCCCGCAACCGTAGCAATATTTGCCACTGTAATCCTTGATGGATGAGCAACTTCTTTAAGTTAAAATACATGTATTTCACTTAGAGGAAAGAAGAGAAATCACCTCAGCATGAAAAATCCCTTCAGCGTGAGAAAGAACAGCATAGATTCATATGCAGAAAAATGCAATTAACCCTTAGAGTATTAAGGACATAGGAGAATATCTATATAAATATATAGAAAATGTGGCTTTTTATTGTAAAAAGGGGATAACCCTAATATACCCATTTACACAAAGATACATAATATAAAATCTAAAGCTCCTTGAATATACAAAGAACCATAAATGGTGTCTCATGAGAGATTTTTTGTTGAAGGAAAACTGATATCAATAACGGACACCAGATGGCAGCATTGATCAACTTATTCTCTAACAAACTTAAAACAAGCCTACAGAAAATAAATGCAAATATGCATGAAATCTTAAAGGGACACTGAACCCACATTTTTTTATTTTGTGATTCAGATAGAGCATGCAATTTTAAACAACTTTCTAATTTACTCCTATTATCAATTTTTCTTCACTCTCTTGCTTTCTTTATTTGAAAAAGAATGCATCTAAGCTTTTTTTTGGTTCAGATCCATGGAAAGCACTTGTTTATTGGTAGGTGAATTTACCCACCAATCAACAAGAACACAGTGTGTTCACCAAAAATGTGCCGGCATCTAAACTTACATTCTTGCATTTCAAATAAAGATACCAAGAGAATGAAAATAGTTTGATAATAGGAGTAAATTAGAAAGTTGCTTAAAATTGCATGCTAAATCTGAATCACGATAGAAAAAATTTGGGTTCAGTGTCCCTTTAATAAAAAAATAAAAAAAAACAGCTATCAGGCTGTTTTTAAGAAAACGAGTTATAAAGACATATGTTATAATATGTATGCGTTTCCATACGAACTCAGCCTTGTGAGTTGGGAAAACTGTGCCAACAGCTTACAGTGTAACGCATAACATAAACCAGGAGGTTATAAAGCACGCCAGCTCTACTGATCTCGATAGAGAAAAATGGAGCCTGTAAAAGCGCTAAATACATGTAAGGAATTTTTAGCGGTACATACAATCATAAACTTAACGGACCCATTAACATTATCTCGCCACCGCCCGTCTTAAGTCCTAACCCATATATACATGGGTTCTGAGGACTGTCTATGGAAGAAAACTATGCATAGCGATCGTATAACTAAACAGATCTTAGTATATCACCAAACCAATGCAAGGTACATAAAACCGGATGTGTCCTATAAGAGACCGCCTTAGCGAGATAGTATGTGCTGCTAAGGATAGGGCAGCCCTACACACTTGCACCATCTTGTCTCCCTCAATGGTTGTTTGACAAGTGCGTCACAAACAACCCGGTATTAGGCAGGAAAGAAATCATTACCCTCTCGCCGCTGAAACACAGAGGAAGCTTAGGGCAGCAGTTCACACTAGATACTTGTCTCCAACAATATGAGGGAGTAAGAAATAAAAAGGCCAGTAAATGTAAACTGCTGCAAACAATGCTGATAGAGGGAAACCCTATGGAGAAAAAATAACCAAAACAAAACAAAAACAAAAACTATACAGCCCGTTCCGGTTCACCAATAAAAGATAAAAATCCCTACTTGAAACCGGAACGTCAAGGCTGAAAATATGCCATCTAGGGCACCCACTACATAGTCCCCTGTATAGATCACCTATGAGGGCATGAAAATACAAAAGGACTTACCCTCCAGGGTCTTCTGCTGTGAAGCACATACAACAGCTGCATGTCTGTTAGCTTCATCTGATCGCTGACAGGGACCTGGAAAATAAGAAAGAACAGAGTAACCAACCCTGGCTTTCTTTGAAGGGGTAGCAATAATGTTAGAAATAAAGCAAAGACAACCTTGTTGCTTTCTTCTAATAGCAGCCATTACTCTTACTAAAGAGATTGACATGGACACAGCATAGCCTATAATACTTGATTGCAGGGAAAAGTACCCATAAAAGGATTAAATATCTTCAGACACCATCTTCGCACATCCTCCATTGACAGAGGAAAAGAGAATGACAGGGGACTATGGGTAAGGGAAGTTACACTTAACAGCTTTGCTGGGTGCTCTTTGCCTCCTCCTGCTGGCCAGGAGTTGAATATCCCACTAGTAATTGGAATGACGTTGTGGACTCTCCATGCCATAGGAAAGAAATGTGGCCTGTTAGGGAGGCCTAAAGAGAGGTTTGAAAACCCGTGAGATAGAGCATGCCATTTTAAGCAACTTTCTAATTTACTCCTATTATAAATTTTGTTCGTTCTCTTGGTATCTTTATTTGAAACGCAAGAATGTAAACTTAGGAGCCAGCCCATTTTTGGTTCAGAACCTGGGTAGCGCTGGCTGATTGGTGGCTACATTTAGACACCAATCAGCAAGTGCTACCCAGGTGCTGAACCAAAAATGGGCCAGCTCCTAAGCTTACATTCTTGCTTTTCAAATAAAGATACCAAGAGAACGGGGAAAAAATTAATAGGAGTAAATTAGAAAGTTGCTTTAAAATTGCATGCTCTATCTGAATCATGAAAGTTTAAATTTTGACTAGAATATCCCTTTAAGTAGGAGGGATACTTAGCTTTTAACCCTCACGAATAAAGTATATATGTAAACAGATTAACGTGTACTCTATTTTTAAATAAAGTACAAATTAAAGGAACATGAAACCATTTTTTTCCTTTCATGATTAAGAGAGCATTCAATTTAATAACATTCTAATTTACTTCTATTATCAATGTCTTTGTTCTCTGTGTATCTTTTGTTAAAGATACAGAAGGGGCATAAGCTCAAGAGCACGTGTCTGGTGCACTATATGGCAGCAGATTTGCAAGAATTGTTTCCATTTGCAAGAGCACTAGATGGCAGCACTATTTCCTGCCATTAAGTGCTACAGAGACTGACCTAGGAATCTCTTTAACAAAGAATATTATGGGGACAAAGCAAAATGTAATCATATAAGTACATTGGAAAGTTATTTTTTAAATGCTCTGTCTGAATCACAAAATATTTGTTTGGGGTTTCATATACCTTTAAAGAAATAACACATGAAAAAGAAAAGTTTTGTATTACTAGCTCAGATTAAAACAAAAACAGACCACTTTGTAACTGTCCAATGCAATTTCTCAATAGCAAGGAATAAAATGCTATTACTGTAAATCATAAACACATAATCACCACCTAAACTATTGCTTGCAGTTAGAGGGTGTAATGTAAAAAGTAACAGTGCATGTAAAAACAGAAATCCAAAGTGCAACTTCTCAGAAGTGAAAGTGAGGTATAACTCATATTAGGGAGTGATATATCAGGTTCTCTGTGATAAAATCAATTCTTTAGAGCAGTGATTTTTAACCTTTTTTTGCCGTGGCACACTTTTTTACATTAAAAAATCCTGTGCACACCACCATCCCAAAATTTTTAAAAAAAATCACACATTGTTGCCTAATACAGCATATATATATACACATGCACACAAACACACACATACTGTATGTATTGTGCTGTTTTGCCATGCCTCCTACAAACTACCCCTGCACTGGGAGTAAAAAACAAGCAAAGTTTAAAAAATATGTCACACTGTTGTCAGTCTGCCGTGGCACACCTGAGGATCTCTCACGGCACACTAGTATGCCACGGCACACTGGTTGAAAAACACTGCTTTAGACTAAATAATGACACTGAGAGGGTCAACTTACCCCTACAATATTTGCTACGGTTTCATCAACCCAGATGTAAAAAGAAAATGTATGCTTACCTGATAAATTGGTTTCTTTTTAGACTCGATGAGTCCACGGATTTCATCTTTAAATGTGGGATTACGCCTCCTGGTCAGCAGGAGGAGGCAAAGAGCACCACAGCAAAGCTGTACATATAGCTCCTCCCTTCCCTCCCACTCAAGTCATTCGACCGAAGTTAGGAAAAGCCAAGTGGCAGAGGTGTCTGAAGTTTAAAGGGACACTGAACCCAATTTTTTTTCTTTTGTAATTCAGAAAGATCATGCAATTTTAAGCAACTTTCTAATTTTCTCCTATTATCAATTTTTCTTCATTCTCTTGCTATCATTATTTTAAAAAGAAGGCATCTAAGCTTTTTTTTGTTTCAGTACTCTGGACAGCACTTTTTTATTGGTGGATGAATTTATCCACCAATCAGCAAGGACAACCCAGGTTGTTCACCAAAAATGAGCCGGCATCTAAACTTACATTCTTGCATTTCAAATAAAGATACCAAGAGAATGAAGAAAATTTGATAATAGGAGTAAATTAGAAAGTTGCTTAAAATTTCATGCTCAATCTGAATCATGAAAAGAAAAATTTTTGGTACAGTGTCCCTTTAACAAAAAAAAATAATAACCTGTCTCATAGAACAGGGCGGGCCGTGGACTCATCGTGTCTAAAAAGAAAAAAAATTATCAGGTAAGCATAAATTTTCTTTTCTTTTTAAAGACATGATGAGTCCACGGATTTCATCCTTACTTGTGGGATACAATACCAAAGCTATAGTACACGGATGAAAAGGGAGGGACAAGACAGGGAACCTAAACAGAAGGCACCACTGCTTGAAGAACCTTTCTCCCAAAAACAGTCGCAGCCGAATCAAAGATATCAAATTTGTAAAATTCAGAAAAAGTGTGAAGAGAAGACCAAGTTGCAGTCTTGCAAATCTGCTCAATGGAAGCATTATGTTAGAATGTCCACGAGGAAGCAACAGCCCAGGTGGAATGAGCCGAAACTCATTCAGGAGGCTGCTGTCCAGCAATCTCATATGCAAAACAGATGACACTCTTCAACCAAAAGGAAAGAAGTAGCCTTAGCTTTCTGACCCTTACGTTCCCTAGAAAAAATGTCAAACAGAAAAAGACGATTGACGAAAGTCCGTAGTCGATTGTAAATAAAATCTTTCAAAACACGGACTACGTCCAAAATGTGCAGAAGACGTTCGTTCTGAGAGAAAGATTATGACACAAGGAAGGAACAACAATTTCCTAATTAATGTTATCGTCTGAAACAACCTTAGGAAGAAGTTTAGTACATAACACCACCTTATCTGAATGAAAAATAAGGCAAGGCGAAATATATTGTCATGCAGAAAGCTCAAACACTCTTCGAGCAGAAGAAATGGCAACAAGAAAGAAAACTTTTTAAGATTAACAATTTAATATCTATGGAATGCATAGGTTCAACGGAACCCCTTGAAGAACTTGAAGACCTAAATTCAAACTCCATGGAGAAGCAATTGGTTTAACATCTGGGACATCTGCCAGATGCTGATGTAACAAAATAGATAAAGCAGAGATCTGACCCTTTAGGGAACTCGCTGAAAAACCCTTCTCCCAGCCTTCTTGAAGAAAATACAAAATCCTGGGAATCCTAACTCTACTCCATGAGTAACCCTTGGATTCACACCAATAAAGATATTTATGCCCTATCCTATGGTAAATCTTCCTAGTTACAGGCTTACATGCCTGAATTAAGGTATCTATGACCGAATCAAAGAAACCTCGCTTGTATAGGATCAAGCAACCAATCTCCAAGCAATCAGTCTCAGAGAAACTAGACTCGGGTGGAAGAAGGGACCCTGAATAAAAGGTCCTTCCTCAACGGAAGTGTCCAAGATTGCAGAGATGACATGGGCACCAGATAGGCATATCAAATCCTGCGAGGTCACGCAGAAGCGAGGAGGAGCAATGATGTCTTCTCCTATTTGATTTGAACAATCACCCGGCAAAGAAGCGCAAACTGAGGAAATAGATAGTCTAGGTGAAGGACCAAAGAACTGCCAAGGTAGTTATCCGCTCCGACTGGGGGCCCTGGACCTGGACCCGTATCCCAAAAGCTAGGCAGTCTGACAAGATGCCATGAGATCCAACTCTGGCCGACCCCATTTGAAAATCAGGTTGGAGAATACTCCCGTATGGAGTTCCCACTCTCCCGGATGAAAAGTCTGACTACTCAGAAAATCCGTTTCCCAAGTGTCCAACCCTGGGATATGGATCGTCGACAGATAGCAAGAATGAAACTGGGCCGAAGCCAACTGAGGCCAGACCAGAAGAATCTTGAAGCTCGCTCTCAGTTGCAGGAAGTCTATAAAAAGAACAGATTCCGCTTGAGTCCACACTCTGCGAAATCATGTTCCCTAGGATAGGTGATCCAGAGACAATCTGTAACCACCGGGAGATGTGATAGAGTGCCCCAGAGACTAACTGATACAGACAGTTAAATTTAAAAAAAGCTCAATTACCCCCGCATAGGGAAATAGTCGCAGTCATCTCCCGGTCGGCATGCTTTTTTATGTAACCGCCGGGAGATGTGATAGATTGCCCTTGACACTATCCAATACAATTGATAGCTAAAGTCAAAAAGTATTTTAGGTACTATATAACTGCCTAGTGTGTGTACATGTGCTGTCTAGTATTGCCTCCCATGAAAGGAGAATCCATACCTGAATAAAGAGCCCATATCTTTCTCTAAGGGCTTCCCATTTACAATTTGAGTGGCCAACTTCTTATGAGTTCTTTTCTTTCTTCTAAGCCCAGAAATAAAAAATGGCACTTACCTCACAATCTGCCAACAGCAAAGGCAGCTCCCAGGCGTGTGAAGTCCTACTGCTCACATGGACCTGAGGACTACAAGGAAAACACTGAGTAATAGCCTTCAGATTTTTTTCCCCGGATAGGGCAGCAACAGTAGATGGGAGGCGCAGTGAGAATTATGTCCAACAAGTTCCCATTGCTTTAAAGCCACCAAATGCTCTCCTGTAGAGACTGATATGGACTACAGCTACACCCTAGAACAAAGCAGCACACTCTGGCACTACTTTAAAAAAATAAACTCTTGATTGAAGAATCTATACTAACACCTCACTTTACCTCTTCATATCACTAATATAGGCAAAGAGAATGACTGGAGTGGGAGGGAAGGGAGGAGCTATATGTACAGCTGTGCTGTGGTGCTCTTTGTCTCCTCCTGCTGACCAGGAGGCGTAATCCCACAAGGATGAAATCCGTGGACTCATCGTGTCTTTAAAAAGAAATTAAGTAATATAACCATCTACTGAAGCATTAGTATAAGGCTAGGAAGTAGCAAGTGTCGAAGTAGAATCATGCAACATGTGTGTCTACTCACCAGTATGCCATACACACACCACAACACATTCTATGCTTTCTGCTCAGTCTGGCTTGTATATAGCAGGGGAGTAACATTAATTTTAGGAGTAGGAACATAAACAGCATGCCAGGGTACCTGTGAATAGCATTAAATAAGCTACATGTGTATCAAATATTGATATTTTGTGTCAGCTTTGATCTCCTTTGACATGAATTGAGTGGGCTATGGCCACAGCAGACCCCCTCACCACTCAATATGCTAAATTACATTTGCTAAGATAAAAATCTATGTATAATAAAAGTTATCAGGTAATGACCCCATGTGGAGATATACAGACATACTGTCTATAATGACCTCTTTGAAGCTCAGAAAGATAGTAATTAACACTTATTGGCAATCAAATGTTAGGTCACAAAGCCTCTGGGAAATTCTAAATACACATTATGAACACATGTCTATACTATAACTTTGAAAATAATTTTAAGTACAACTTATGTATAATATTCAGTTAAGGTATACCTCATTATGGTATAAAAAACACAATTTATGCTTACCTGATAAATTTATTTCTCTTGTGGTGTATCCAGTCCACGGATCATCCATTACTTGTGGGATATTCTCATTCCCAACAGGAAGTTGCAAGAGGACACCCACAGCAGAGCTGTAATATAGCTCCTCCCCTAACTGTCATAGCCAGTCATTCGACCGAAAACAAGCCGAGAAAGGAGGAACCATAGGGTGCAGTGGTTACTGTAGTTTAAATTTAAAAATTACCTGCCTTAAAATGACAGGGCGGGCCGTAGACTGGATAAACCACAAGAGAAATAAATTTATCAGGTAAGCATAAATTGTGTTTTCTCTTGTAAGGTGTATCCAGTCCACGGATCATCCATTACTTGTGGGATACCAATACCAAAGCTAAAGTACACGGATGAAGGGAGGGACAAGGCAGGTACTTAAATGGAAGGAACCACTGCCTGTAAAACCTCTCCCCCAAATATAGCCTCCGAAGAAGCAAAAGTATAAAATTTGTAAAATTTTGAAAAAGTATGAAGCGAAGACCAAGTCGCCGCCTTGCAAATCTGTTCAACAGAAGCCTCATTTTTAAAGGCCCAAGTGGAAGCCACAGCTCTAGTGGAATGAGCTGTAATCCTTTCAGGAGGCTGCTTTCCAGCAGTCTCATAGGCTAAGCGGATTATGCTTCTTAGCCAAAAAGAAAGAGAGGTTGCCGAAGCCTTTTGACCTCTCCTCTGTCCAGAGTAGACAACAAACAAAGCAGATGTTTGACGAAAATCTTTAGTAGCTTGTAAGTAAAACTTTAAAGCATGGACCACGTCCAGATTGTGTAATAGACGTTCCTTCTTCGAAGGAGGATTAGGACACAAGGATGGAACAACAATCTCTTGATTGATATTCTTGTTAGATACCACCTTAGGTAAGAACCCAGGTTTGGTACGCAGGACTACCTTATCCGTATGAAAAATCAGATAAGGAGAATCACATTATAAGGCAAATAGCTCAGAGACTCTACGAGCCGAGGAAATAGCTACCAAAAACAGAACTTTCCAAGATAAAAGTTTGATATCTATGGAATGAAGAGGTTCAAACGTAACTCCTTGAAGAACCTTAAGAACCAAATTTAAGCTCCATGGTGGAGCAACAGGTTTAAACACAGGCTTGATTCTAACTAAAGCCTGACAAAATGCCTGAACATCTGGAACATCTGCCAGACGCTTGTGCAAAAGAATAGACAGAGCAGAAATCTGTCCCTTTAAGGAACTAGCTGACAATCCTTTTTCCAAACCTTCTTGGAGAAAAGATAATATCCTGGGAATCCTGACCTTACTCCATGAGTAACCCTTGGATTCACACCAATAAAGATATTTACGCCATATCCTATGTTAAATTTTCCTGGTGACAGGCTTTCGTGCCTGTATTAAAAAGGTATCAATAACTGACTCGGAGAAGCCACGCTTTGATAAAATCAAGCGTTCAATCTCCAGGCAGTCAGCCTCAGAGAAATTAGATTTGGATGGTTGAAAGGACCCTGAAGTAGAAGGTCCTGTCTCAGAGGCAGAGACCATGGTGGAAAGGATGACATGTCCACTAGATCTGCATACCAGGTCCTGCGTGGCCACGCAGGTGCTATCAGAATCACAGATGCTCTCTCCTGCTTGATCTTGGCAATCAGTCGAGGGAGCAGAGGAAACGGTGGTAACACATAAGCCAGGTTGAAAGACCAGGGCGCTGCTAGAGCATCTATCAGTGTTGCCTTGGGATCCCTGGACCTGGATCCGTAACACGGAAGCTTGGCGTTCTGGCGAGATGCCATGAGATCCAGTTCTGGTTTGCCCCAACGATGAATCAGTTGTGCAAAAACCTCCGGATGGAGTTCCCACTCTCCCGGATGAAAAGTCTGATGACTTAGAAAATCCGCCTCCCAGTTCTCTACACCTGGGATATGGATAGCTGATAGGTGGCAAGAGTGAATCTCTGCCCAGCGAATTATTTTTGAAACTTCCAACATCGCTAGGGAACTTCTTGTTCCCCCTTGATGGTTGATGTAAGCTACAGTCGTGATGTTGTCCGACTGAAATCTGATGTACCTCAGAGTTGCTAACTGAGGCCAAGCCTGAAGAGCATTGAATATCGCTCTCAGTTCCAGAATATTTATTGGAAGGAGAGACTCCTCCTGAGTCCACGATCCCTGAGCCTTCAGGGAATACCAGACTGCACCCCAACCTAGAAGGCTGGCATCTGTTACAATTGTCCAATCTGGCCTGCGAAAGGTCATACCTTTGGACAGATGGACCCGAGATAGCTACCAGAGAAGAGAATCCCTGGTCTCTTGGTCCAGATTCAGTTGAGGGGACAAATCTGTGTAATCCCCGTTCCACTGACTGAGCATGCATAGTTGCATCGGTCTGAGATGTAAGCGTGCAAACGGCACTATGTCCATTGCCGCTACCATTAAGCCACCGAAGGGCGCGGAATGGAATGAAGAACCCGGCAGGAATTTAGAAGCTTTGATAACCTGGACTCCGTCAGGTAAATTTTCATTTCTACAGAATCTATCAGAGTCCCTAGAAAGGAAACTCTTGTGAGTGGGGATAGAGAACTCTTTTCCTCGTTCACTTTCCACCCATGCAACCTCAGAAATGCCAGTACTACGTCCGTATGAGACTTGGCAATTTGGAAGTTTGACGTCTGTATCAGGATGTCTTCTAAATAAGGGGCTACTGCTATGCCCCACGGCCTTAGGACCGCCAGAAGCGACCCTAGAACCTTTGTAAAGATTCTTGGGGCTGTAGCAAATCCAAAGGGAAGAGCTACAAACTGGTAATGCCTGTCTAGAAAGGCAAACCTGAGAAACCGATGATGATCTTTGTGTATCGGAATGTGAAGATAAGCATCCTTTAGATCCACTGTAGTCATATATTGACCCTCCTGGATCATTGGTAGGATGGTACGAATAGTTTCCATCTTGAATGATGGAACTTTGAGGAATTTGTTTAAGATCTTTAGATCCAAAATTGGTCTGAAGGTTCCCTCTTTTTTGGGAACCACAGACAGATTTGAGTAAAAACCCTGTCCCTGTTCCTCCTTTGGAACTGGATGGATCACTCCCATAACTAGGAGGTCTCGTACACAGTGTAAGAATGCCTCTCTCTTTATCTGGTTTGCAGATAATTGTGAAAGGTGAAATCTCCCTTTTGGGGGGGAAGCTTTGAAGTCCTGGGATATAATTTCCAACGCCCAGGGATCCTGAACATCTCTTGCCCACGCCTGGGCAAAGAGTTAAAGTCTGCCCCCTACTAGATCCGTTACCGGATAGGGGGCCGTTCCTTCATGCTGTCTTAGAGGCAGCAGCAGGCTTTTTGGCCTGCTTACTTTTTTTCCAGGTCTGGATTGGTCTCCAGACCGTCTTGGATTGAGCAAAAGTTCCCTCTTGTTTAGCATTAGAGGAAGTTGATGCCGCACCTGCCTTGAAGTTTCGAAAGGCACGAAAATTAGACTGTTTGGCCCTAGATTTGGACCTGTCCTGAGGAAGGGTATGACCTTTTCCTCCAGTGATTTCAGCAATAATCTCCTTCAAACCAGGCCGGAATAGGGTCTGCCCCTTGAAGGGAATGTTAAGTAGCTTAGATTTTGAAGTCACGTCAGCTGACCATGATCTAAGCCATAGCGCTCTGCGCGCCTGTATAGCAAAACCAGAATTCTTAGCCGTTAGTTTAGTCAAATGAACAATGGCATCAGAATAAAAGAATTGGCTAGCTTAAGTGCTCTAAGTTTGCCAAGTATGTCATCCAATGGAGTCTCTACCTGTAAAGCCTCTTCCAGAGACTCAAACCAGTACGCCGCAGCAGCAGTGACAGGGGCAATGCATGCAAGGGGCTGTAGGATAAAACCTTGTTGAATAAATATTTTCTTAAGGTAACCTCTAATTTTTTATCCATTGGATCTAAAAAAAAAAAAAAAGCACAACTGTCCTCGACAGGGATAGTAGTACGCTTTACTAGAGTAGAAACTGCTCCCTCCACCTTAGGGACTGTCTGCCATAAGTCCCGTGTGGTGGCATCTATTGGAAACATTTTTCTAAAAATAGGAGGGGAAGAGAACGGCACACCTGGTCTATCCCATTCCTTATTAATAATTTCTGTAAACCTTTTAGGTATTTGGAAAAACATCAGTACACACCGGCACTGCAAAGTATTTATCCAGTCTACACAATTTATCTGGCACTGCAATGGTATCACAGTCATTCAGAGCAGCTAAAACCTCCCTAAGCAACACGCGGAGGTGTTCAAGCTTAAATTTAAATGTAGAAATATTAGAATCAGGTATCTTTCCTGAGTCATTAACATCACCCACTGACTGAAGCTCTCTTTCCTCAGCTTCTGCATATTGTGAGGCAGTATCAGACATGGTTCTTAAAGCGTCAGTATGCTCTGCATTTTGTCTCACCCCAGAGCTATCTCGCTTACCTTTAAGTTCAGGTAGTCTGGCTAATACCGCTGACAGTGTATTATCCATGACTGCCGCCATGTCTTGTAAAGTAAACGCTATGGGCGCCCTAGATGTACTTGGCGCCATTTGAGCGTGAGTCCCTTGAGCGGGAGTCAAAGGGTCTGACACGTGGGGAAAGTTAGTCGGCATAACTTCCCCCTCGTCAGATTCCTCTGGTAATAAAAAATTTTAAAGACAGAAAATGATCTTTATTGCATAAAATGAAATCAGTACATTTGGTACACATTCTAAGAGGGGGTTCCACCATGGCTTTTAAACATAATAAACAAGGAGTTTCTTCTATGTCAGACATGTTTATACAGACTAGCAATGAGACTAGCAAGCTTGGAAAACACTTTAAATCAAGTTAACAAGCAAATATAAAAACGGTACTGTGCCTTTAAGAGAAACAAATTGTCAGAATTTGAAAAACAGTGAAAAAATGCAGTAAATCAAACGAAATTTTTACAGTGTGTATAATAGGCTAACAGAGCATTGCACCTACTTGCAAATGGATGATTAACCCCTTAGTTCAAAAAACGGATCAAAAAAACGAAATAGACGTTTTTTAACAGTCACAACCAACTGCCACAGCAAGCTGTGGCCCTACCTTCCCCAATAAACGACGTTGGAAAGCCTTTGGGCCCTTTAGAGATGTCCTATAGCATTCAGAGGGCCTTTGAGGGAAGCTGGATGTCACAGTTTGTAATTTTAACTGCACCAACTGTAACTTTTATACTACAACAGTGGAAAGCCTCAGTAAACTGTTTCTAGTTTAAATTTAAGCCAGCCATGTGGAAAAAACTAGGCCCCAATAAAGTTTTATCACCAAAGCATATATACAAACGATTAAACATGCCAGCAAACGTTTTATATTGCAATATCATAAGGGTATTACCCCTGGGAGTAAGCATGATATCAGCAGCATTTTCTAGTGTTTTCCATCTCTAGAAAAAATTATAACTGCACATACCTGATAGCAGAATAAACTGCACGCCATTCTCTCACTGAAATTTTACCTCATCTGTGTAATCCCCTCAGACATATGTGAGAACAGCAATGGATCTTAGTTACAACCTGCTAAGATCATAGAAACCTCAGGCAGATTCTTCTTCTATTTACTGCCTGAGATAAAATAGCACAACTCCGGTACTATTTAAAAATAACAAACTTTTGATTGAAGAAAATAAACTAGCTATATTTAACCACTCTCTCCTACAACGTCCTAGCTTGTTGAGAGTTGCAAGAGAATGACTGGCTATGACAGTTAGGGGAGGAGCTATATTACAGCTCTGCTGTGGGTGTCCTCTTGCAACTTCCTGTTGGGAATGAGAATATCCCACAAGTAATGAATGATCCGTGGACTGGATACACCTTACAAGAGAAATGTATATTTGTGGATCTGAGAAGAGATGCCTGACAACATATTAGATAAGTATTTGCTGAAATTAATAAGTAGCTATATAGTCAATTAAAAATGTTTAACCAGTTTATTTCAAGATAAATACAGTTTACTTTGTTTTCCAGAAATCTAATGAACATTACAGGGAAGAACTGATGTGAAGATGAGGGTTCTAAATAAGATGCTATGAGTTGACATATGGATGCATCAGATTTTTGAGCCCCTGTCTTGAGCACTGTTGAGACATGTATTAATAAATAACTATAATGCTCATGTATATCTATTATATAAGATGTGACTAGGAAATGAAATATGTACCAGTATATCAAATGAACTGATATACAGAATAAGTCAGATAGACAAATATATTTTATTGATTGATACTACTAGTTCCTTATAAAAATGCAACTTTAGAGGCATCTTCTAAAGTAATATAAGAAATATATATCATGTTTAGTATTTAAATAATAAGACAAAATAGCACTATATAGTCCCATGTGTATTGATCATGTGATTTGTTGATGCTGGAAATTGTATAGTGTATTTGATAAACATTTTCTTTTAGATATTAAACTGTAGTAGTAATAATAATGAGACTGCATTTCTGGTTGTCTGCTGCCACCTATAGTTCAAAAATGGTATTTATAACCAATATATATTTTGCTGCTCAGGAAGGCGTTTCCCAAATAACCAATGATATGTTCAGCTCTGAGGGCCAATCAATGCTCAGCTCTGTTAAGGGCCTATCAGACAAGCTTCAGTAAGGGCGTATCCGAATATTCACCAATGATCAGAATAAAAAAAACAGAATTTATGTTTACCTGATAAATTACTTTCTCCAACGGTGTGTCCGGTCCACGGCGTCATCCTTACTTGTGGGATATTCTCTTCCCCAACAGGAAATGGCAAAGAGCCCAGCAAAGCTGGTCACATGATCCCTCCTAGGCTCCGCCTACCCCAGTCATTCGACCGACGTTAAGGAGGAATATTTGCATAGGAGAAACCATATGGTACCGTGGTGACTGTAGTTAAAGAAAATAAATTATCAGACCTGATTAAAAAACCAGGGCGGGCCGTGGACCGGACACACCGTTGGAGAAAGTAATTTATCAGGTAAACATAAATTCTGTTTTCTCCAACATAGGTGTGTCCGGTCCACGGCGTCATCCTTACTTGTGGGAACCAATACCAAAGCTTTAGGACACGGATGAAGGGAGGGAGCAAATCAGGTCACCTAAATGGAAGGCACCACGGCTTGCAAAACCTTTCTCCCAAAAATAGCCTCCTCCTGGGATGTGGATAGCAGACAGGTGGCAGGAGTGAGACTCCGCCCATAGAATGATTTTGGTCACTTCTTCCATCGCTAGGGAACTCCTTGTTCCCCCCTGATGGTTGATGTACGCAACAGTTGTCATGTTGTCTGATTGAAACCGTATGAACTTGGCCCTCGCTAGCTGAGGCCAAGCCTTGAGAGCATTGAATATCGCTCTCAGTTCCAGAATATTTATCGGTAGAAGAGATTCTTCCCGAGACCAAAGACCCTGAGCTTTCAGGGATCCCCAGACCGCGCCCCAGCCCATCAGACTGGCGTCGGTCGTGACAATGACCCACTCTGGTCTGCGGAATGTCATCCCTTGTGACAGGTTGTCCAGGGACAGCCACCAACGGAGTGAGTCTCTGGTCCTCTGATTTACTTGTATCTTCGGAGACAAGTCTGTATAGTCCCCATTCCACTGACTGAGCATGCACAGTTGTAATGGTCTTAGATGAATGCGCGCAAAAGGAACTATGTCCATTGCCGCTACCATCAACCCGATCACTTCCATGCACTGAGCTATGGAAGGAAGAGGAACGGAATGAAGTATCCGACAAGAGTCTAGAAGTTTTGTTTTTCTGGCCTCTGTTAGAAAAATCCTCATTTCTGAGGAGTCTATAATTGTTCCCAAGAAGGGAACCCTTGTTGACGGGGATAGAGAACTCTTTTCCACGTTCACTTTCCATCCGTGAGATCTGAGAAAGGCCAGGACGATGTCCGTGTGAGCCTTTGCTTGAGGAAGGGACGACGCCTGAATCAGAATGTCGTCCAAGTAAGGTACTACAGCAATGCCCCTTGGTCTTAGCACAGCTAGAAGGGACCCTAGTACCTTTGTGAAAATCCTTGGAGCAGTGGCTAATCCGAAAGGAAGCGCCACGAACTGGTAATGTTTGTCCAGGAATGCGAACCTTAGGAACCGATGATGTTCCTTGTGGATAGGAATATGTAGATACGCATCCTTTAAATCCACCGTGGTTATGAATTGACCTTCCTGGATGGAAGGAAGAATAGTTCGAATGGTTTCCATCTTGAACGATGGAACCTTGAGAAACTTGTTTAAGATCTTGAGATCTAAGATTGGTCTGAACGTTCCCTCTTTTTTGGGAACTATGAACAGATTGGAGTAGAACCCCATCCCTTGTTCTCTTAATGGAACAGGATGAATCACTCCCATATTTAACAGGTCTTCTACACAATGTAAGAATGCCTGTCTTTTTATGTGGTCTGAAGACAACTGAGACCTGTGGAACCTCCCCCTTGGGGGAAGTCCCTTGAATTCCAGAAGATAACCTTGGGAGACTATTTCTAGCGCCCAAGGATCCAGAACATCTCTTGCCCAAGCCTGAGCGAAGAGAGAGAGTCTGCCCCCCACCAGATCCGGTCCCGGATCGGGGGCCAACATTTCATGCAGTCTTGGTAGCAGTGGCAGGTTTCTTGGCCTGCTTTCCTTTGTTCCAGCCTTGCATTGGTCTCCAAGCTGGCTTGGCTTGAGAAGTATTACCCTCTTGCTTAGAGGACGTAGCACCTTGGGCTGGTCCGTTTCTACGAAAGGGACGAAAATTAGGTTTATTTTTTGCCTTGAAAGGCCGATCCTGAGGAAGGGCGTGGCCCTTACCCCCAGTGATATCAGAGATAATCTCTTTCAAGTCAGGGCCAAACAGCGTTTTCCCCTTGAAAGGAATGTTAAGTAGCTTGTTCTTGGAAGACGCATCAGCCGACCAAGATTTCAACCAAAGCGCTCTGCGCGCCACAATAGCAAACCCAGAATTCTTAGCCGCTAACCTAGCCAATTGCAAAGTGGCGTCGAGGGTGAAAGAATTAGCCAATTTGAGAGCATTGATTCTGTCCATAATCTCCTCATAAGGAGGAGAATCACTATCGACCGCCTTTATCAGCTCATCGAACCAGAAACATGCGGCTGTAGCGACAGGGACAATGCATGAAATTGGTTGTAGAAGGTAACCCTGCTGCACAAACATCTTTTTAAGCAAACCTTCTAATTTTTTATCCATAGGATCTTTGAAAGCACAACTATCCTCTATGGGTATAGTGGTGCGTTTGTTTAAAGTGGAAACCGCTCCCTCGACCTTGGGGACTGTCTGCCATAAGTCCTTTCTGGGGTCGACCATAGGAAACAATTTTTTAAATATGGGGGGAGGGACGAAAGGAATACCTGGCCTCTCCCATTCTTTATTAACAATGTCCGCCACCCGCTTGGGTATAGGAAAAGCTTCTGGGAGCCCCGGCACCTCTAGGAACTTGTCCATTTTACATAGTTTCTCTGGGATGACCAACTTGTCACAATCATCCAGAGTGGATAATACCTCCTTAAGCAGAATGCGGAGATGTTCCAACTTAAATTTAAATGCAATCACATCAGGTTCAGCCTGTTGAGAAATGTTCCCTGAATCAGTAATTTCTCCCTCAGACAAAACCTCCCTGGCCCCATCAGACTGGGTTAGGGGCCCTTCAGAGATATTAATATCAGCGTCGTCATGCTCTTCAGTATCTAAAACAGAGCAGCCGCGCTTACGCTGACAAGTGTTTATTTTGGCTAAAATGTTTTTGACAGAATTATCCATTACAGCCGTTAATTGTTGCATAGTAAGGAGTATTGGCGCGCTAGATGTACTAGGGGCCTCCTGAGTGGGCAAGACTCGTGTAGACGAAGGAGGGAATGATGCAGTACCATGCTTACTCCCCTCACTTGAGGAATCATCTTGGGCATCATTGTCATTATCACATAAATCACATTTATTTAAATGAATAGGAATTCTGGCTTCCCCACATTCAGAACACAGTCTATCTGGTAGTTCAGACATGTTAAACAGGCATAAACTTGATAAAGTACAAAAACGTTTTAAAATAAAACCGTTACTGTCACTTTAAATTTTAAACTGAACACACTTTATTACTGCAATTGCGAAAAACCATGAAGGAATTGTTCAAAATTTATCAAATTTTCACCACAGTGTCTTAAAGCCTTAAAAGTATTGCACACCAAATTTGGAAGCTTTAACCCTTAAAATAACGGAACCGGAGCCGTTTTAAACTTTAACCCCTTTACAGTCCCTGGTATCTGCTTTGCTGAGACCCAACCAAGCCCAAAGGGGAATACGATACCAAATGACGCCTTCAGAAAGTCTTTTCTAAGTATCAGAGCTCCTCTCACATGCGACTGCATGCCATGCCTCTCAAAAACAAGTGCGCCACACCGGCGCGAAAATGAGGCTCTGCTTATGCTTTGGGAAAGCCCCTAAGGAATAAGGTGTCTAATACAGTGCCTGCCGATATTATTATATCAAAATACCCAGATAAAATGATTCCTCAAGGCTAAATATGTGTTAATAATGAATCGATTTAGCCCAGAAAAAGTCTACAGTCTTAATAAGCCCTTGTGAAGCCCTTATTTACGATCGTAATAAACATGGCTTACCGGATCCCATAGGGAAAATGACAGCTTCCAGCATTACATCGTCTTGTTAGAATGTGTCATACCTCAAGCAGCAAGAGACTGCACACTGTTCCCCCAACTGAAGTTAATTGCTCTCAACAGTCCTGTGTGGAACAGCCATGGATTTTAGTTACGGTTGCTAAAATCATTTTCCTCATACAAACAGAAATCTTCATCTCTTTTCTGTTTCTGAGTAAATAGTACATACCAGCACTATTTCAAAATAACAAACTCTTGATTGAATAATAAAAACTACAGTTAAACACTAAAAAACTCTAAGCCATCTCCGTGGAGATGTTGCCTGTACAACGGCAAAGAGAATGACTGGGGTAGGCGGAGCCTAGGAGGGATCATGTGACCAGCTTTGCTGGGCTCTTTGCCATTTCCTGTTGGGGAAGAGAATATCCCACAAGTAAGGATGACGCCGTGGACCGGACACACCTATGTTGGAGAAAGGTGGGACTTAACGCATGATATAGTCTTTTGCACAGAGGAAAAAAGAGGGATGCTGCAGAATTTGAACTCTGACTTATCTTGCTGCCTTGGTTTACAGAAAGAAACATTGGGCCTAAATCTTTTATTCTCTAAATTGCAAATACCTTTATTGTTTATGAGGTGAACTGGACTTATAAGAAGAAGCTGAGTATTCATTTGGTTATCTGGTAAAGTATATATAATATTTAAATCAATGGTATTATATAGCTATACATTAATTGAAGCTGGCGATTTAAAAGGGCACTTTGTATTTTAACTTCACGTTCATAATGACCTGTGTAGTTTAGAACTAGTGATATTGATGCTAAGTTATCTTATTTGCTAGATAAAGGGTTTTTGTTTGTATTTCATATCTCTTAAGTCAGGCTTATTATTGTAAGTAAATCTCTCTGGTGTATATTAAGTTATTTGCTGCTATTGTGAAATATTCCAAAATTGGTTATTGTATTTAAATTGCAGATTGTTGTAAATTAAGCAGAGTAAGCTTGTAATCCATATTGGGCATTGAATTAGAGTTATTGGCTAATCATAAAAGATTCTGGCATTTTATTGTGATATTTTAATGTGATTCATTGTAAGTAAGGTTCACTTTAGAAATATATATTTCTTTCTAATAACACGGTGGGTCCACGGAACATCTAATTACAATTGGGAATATCACTCCTGGCCAGCAGGAGGAGGCAAAGAGCACCACAGCAAAGCTGTTAAATATCACCTCCGTTCCCTCCAACCCCAGTCATTCTCTTTGCCTAAGTTAAGAGCAAGGAGGTGGTAAAGTTTAGGTGTCTGGAAGAAGATTCTCCAATCAAGATTTTATTATTTTTCAGCAGTGCAAGTTTGCTCTGCTTTTTCCTGGGGTTTAGCCGTAGCCCATGTCAGTCTCTTCAGTAGAGCAGTGGTGGCTTTTAAGCAATTGGGAACTTGTGGAGTATAATCCTCACTGCGCCTCCCAAGTAGTTATTGCTGCCCTAACCTGAAAGCCTGAGGGAGATCACTCAGTCTTTTTCCACAGGTCCATGTGAGGAAGGATGCCTCTCATACCTAGTGAGCTGTCATGCTGCCAGATTACATATAGGTAAGTGCTACGTTTATTTTTCTAAAAAGCAGTACAGAAAAATTATTGGCACTTTAACAGTTTATATGTTGGGACATTAGACTCAATTTTCCTAATGTTGGTCATAGGACAATCATTTTATTTTCCTGGATCACAGTCCAATATACAGGGGCACCAATGGTTAATACTATGAAACTATTACACAAAGAATCATTTATAACTAGGCAAAATAATCACACTATCGTGTGGTAGAATACATTATACAGTGTTAAAATCGCTGCATATAGTAAAATGTCCACACAAGAGCACAGGCAATTGCAACTCCGTCCGATTACATCAAGTAAAGGTATACAGCTCTTCTAAAAGTGGCGTTGGGAAATTCTTGTATGATATTATTCAGCAGGGGATCTTCCAGTGTTTTTGTAAAATTTGTTTTATGGCTTTATGATTTGAATTAGATTGGGTAATAAAATTTGAACTATGTTTCTTTGTGTCATCCTCTTTTTTTCTCAAAAATAACTGTCCGATCTAGTTGTCTTGCTCTTTTGTACCCATCTTCAATAATCCCTATTGGGTAACCTTTATCAATTAATCTATTTATGAGAACCATACTTTGTTGATCAAAGGTGGAATCATTGGAACAATTTCTACGGATCCTCCGGAATTGACTAAAAGGTATATTTGTTTTCCAACTCAATAAATGGTTACTATAGTAGTCTAAAAAATTATCACTATCCACTGGTTTGAAATATGTGGATGATACAAAGTTACCTTCACAATCCCATGCCAAATTGACATCCAAGAAATCTATTGTTTCTTTCTGTATATTAGAGGTAAAAGATAATCCAAAATTGTTATTTTTCAGACGTTCAATAAATTTTTGTGCTTTCATAGCACTCCCCTGCCAAATGAATACTAGGTCATCTATGTGCCGCCCATAGAACACCAGGTTTTAGCTCCCAGCTGGTGTTATAAATGAGGGTTTCCTCAAATAGCCCCATATAGAGGTTAGCAAAACTGGGAGAAAACCTGGTGCCCATGGCGGTACCCCTAATTTGAAGGTAATAATCATCTAAGAATTTTAAAATAATTGTGATGTAATATAAATTCAATTGAATCTAAAATAAATTTCTTCTGTAAGGGAGGTAAATATATATCACCAATTAGAAACTCTCCAATTTCCTTAATTCCAGATGTATGAGGAATATTTGAATATAATGCTCCTACATCACGTTACCCATAGAAAATCATTGTGTTTTTTAAGAGTGCAAAGTTTAGATAATATATCTGTTTTATCTTTTAGATAAGACCTTAGATGTACTACATGTAGAAAACTGTCAATATATTTAGATAAATGATCTGTTAAACTGTTAATGCCCGAGATTATGGGTCTTCCCGGGGGATTAATTGCATCTTTGTGCATTTTTGGAAGACGAGTGATGCTTTGTTTGTGAGTAACATAACCACTAGAATATTTGAACACATATTTTTGGTCATCCATTGATCTGCACTAGGAAGCGCCCCTTCTTTTCTCTTGTCATTTCAGACTAAAAGAAGATTCATCATAGGACAATCAGAGGCAGTTGGGCAGGCACTGGGGAAGTGAGGAGAAAGGACTATAGACTTAGTTCTTTTTATTTGCAAGTTATGATGGTTTTTACTTTCTGCAGATTTTAATTTTACTTTAAATGATGGCCGGGAGGTTCTGGTGGTGGCGCCCACGATGGGCGGGTCTGTGCTAGCAGCGGCAAGGTATTTGCGCGCTTTCCTCCTTATTCATTTCCAGAGTCCGGAGGTGTCCCTTCTAGTTGAGCTTAGCGGTTCTGGATACAGTGCAGAGCAGTTCTGTTTGAGTCCGGATATTCTATAACAGTTATTTTCTCCGGTGGTCTGCAGGACAGGTAGGCACCTTAGCAGGCTAGCTGAGGAGTATTATAAAGAGGTTTTTTTGTGACACAATAAAAAAAAAAAGTTACTGTTTAAAATTTAAAGGGGCAGTTCCGTTTTTGCTTAATATATGTTTAGTGACAAATAAAAGAATTTTCTTTTTCATTTGGCTAATTTTTGGGTAAAGATGGACCAAGAGGCCCTGCAGAATGTGACTTGTGCTTTATGTTTTAATGCTAATGTGGAACCACCAATCCCTTTCTGTTCCTCATGTATTGAGAGAACATTGAATTACAGGGATAAACGTTTTGAATCTGAGCTATCATTGTCTAAGGAGGATGCTGCTCACTGGTCTCCTGCAAATGTTCAAGATATGCCGCAGCTTTCTCCTCAAAATGTCCCAAATTATATCGTCCACACATGCAGTGCCCTGGGCTTCCTCACAAACTACGGTTGGAGTTTCATTGCAAGACATTGCTACCCTCATGTCTTCTGCAGTAACTGATGTGCTGTCTGCTTTTCCCTTGCTGTAGGGAAAGCGCAAGAGGAAATCTAAGGATTTAGGGAGTAAGGTTTCAGACACAGTCGTGGCTGTTTCGAATGTTCCTTCCCAGAAGTCTGAGGAGGAAGGTACTTCGGTGGCATCCGAGGGTGAAATCTCAGATTCAGACCGTGTAACTCCTCCTTCTGATGCTAAAGTGGTATCATTTAGATTTAAGCTGGAGCACCTCTGTTTGTTACATAAGGAGGTTTTGGCTACCTTGGACGACTCCGACACTATTGTCATAGTCAATCCTAAGAAGTCTAGTATACTTAATAAGTATTTTGATGTACCTTCCATGGTGGAGGTTTTCCCGGTACCAGATCGGGCCACAGATTATTGCTAGGGAATGGGAGAGATCTGGTATCCCTTTTTCTCTATCCCCTATTTTTAAGAAGATGTTCCTATACCAGACTATCAAGGAGTCTTGGCAGACGGTCCCCAAGGTGGAAGGGGCAATTTCCACTTTGGCTAAGAGGACCACTATTCCCATAGCATAGAGGATAGTTGTTCCTTTAAAGATCCTATGGATAAGAAGTTGAAGGGGTTTCTCAAAAATATGTATGTACACCAGGGTTTACAATGCCACCCTGCGGTGTGTATTGCTACCGTCACTAGTGCGGCGGCATACTGGTTTTATGCGTTGTCTGACTCTATTCAGACAGACACTCCCCTTCAAGAGATCCAGGATAGGATTAAGACCCTTAAATTGGCCAATTCTTTTATTACGGATGCTTCCCTACAGGTTATCAAGCTGGGAGCAAAAATTTCTGGGTTTGCCGTACTGGCTCACAGAGCCTTATGGTTGAAATCCTGGCCTGCAGATGTGTCGTCTAAGCTTTTGCCAATTCCTTACAAGGGTAAGACCTTGTTTGGGCCGGGCTTGGCTGAAATTATTTCCGACATTACTGGAGGAAAGGGTCATTTTCTCCCTCAGGATAAGAGGAATAAGCAGAAGGGACGTCAGAGTAATTTTCGTTCCTTTCGAAACTTCAAGAGTAAGCCTTCCTCTCCCTCTACAAAGCAGGAGCAGTCCAAGCCTTCCTGGAGGTCCAACCAGCCATGGAACAAGGGAAAGCAATCTAAGAAGCCAGCTACTGACTCAAAGTCAGCATGAAGGGTCTGCCCCCGATCCGGGACCAGATCTTGTAGAGGGCAGACTTTCCTTCTTTGCACAGGCTTGGGTTCGGATGTTCAGGATCCCTGGGCGATGGACATTGTGTCCCAGGGATACAAAATAAAGTTCAAGACTTTTCCTCCCAGAGGCAGGTTTCTGCTCTCAAGATTATCTGTAGACCTGTTAAAAAGAGGCGTTCTTACACTGTGTTCGAGACCTTTCCGACCTGGGAGTGATAGTTCCTGTTCCAATGCAGGAACAGGGTCTGGGATTTTACTCCAATCTGTTCGTGGTTCCCAAAAAAAGAGGGAACTTTCAGACCAATTCTAGATCTCAAAAACCTAAAAAAGTTCATCAGGAGTACTGTCCTTCAAGATGGAAACTATTCGTTCCATTCTTCCCTTGGTTCAAGAGGGTCAATTCATGACAACAGTAGATTTAAAGGATGCGTACCTGCATGTCCCCATCCACAGGGATCATCACAAGTTTCTGAGGTTCGCATTTCTAGACAAACATTTCCAGTTTGTGGCTCTTCTATTGGGCCTTGCCACAGTGCCCAGAATTTTTTCAAAAGTCCTGGGATCTCTGTTAGCGGTGCTCCGGTTGCAGGGCATTGAAGTGGCACCTTATCTGGACGACATTCTGGTTCAGGTGCCATCCTTTCAATAAGCGTACTCCCACATGGAGATGTTAACCTTCCTGCGCTCTCACGGATGGAAGGTGAATTTTCCTTAATTCCAGCTACAAGGGTAGTGTTCTGGGGAACCATAATAGATTCCCCATCGATGAAAATATTTCTGACAGAGGTCAGAAAATCAAAGATCTTCGATTCTTGTCAAGCGCTTCAGTCCTCTCCTCGGCCGTCAGTGGCTCAATGTATGGAGGTAATCGGTCTGATGGTAGCTGCCATGGACATCATTCCGTTTGCCAGTTTCCACCTCAGGCGTTATGCAATGGAACGGGGATTATGCGGATCTGTCTCCGCAATTACATCTGGATCAGGCGGCAAGAGATTCTCTTCTTTGGTGGTTGTCTCAGTAACATCTCTTCCAGGGAACCTGTTTCCGCAGACCCACCTAGGTAATTGTGACAACGGACGCCAGCCTGTTGGGATGAGGAGCAGTCTGGGGCTCTCTAAAGGCTCAGGGGACATGGACTCGGGAGAAGTCTGTTCTCCCCATAAACATTATAGAGCTGAGGGCAATCTTCAATGCTCTTCTGGCCTGGCCTCCGTTAGCTTCAACCCAGTTTATCAGGTTCCAGTTGGACAACATAACTTCAGTGGCTTACATCAACCATCAGGGAGGAACTCGGAGTTCCTTGGCCATGATAAAGGTAGCCAAGATTATTCAGAGACACACACAATTGCTGTCTATCTGCGATCCACATTCCAGGAGTGGACAATTTGGAGGCGGATTTTCAGAGCAGACAGACATTTCACCCGGGGGAGTAGGAAAAGGGTTTATCTGCGAGTACTTTGAAGGGTCAAATATCTGCCTTGTCTATTTTGTTGCATAAACGTCTGGCGGATGTACCAGACGTGCAATCTTTTTGTCAGGCCTTGGTCAGAATCAGGCCTGTGGTCAAACCTGTTACTCCTCCCTGGAGTCTTAACCTTGTTCTTAAAGTTATTCAACAGGCTCCGTTTGAGCCTATGCATTCCTTGATATTAAGTTATCTTGGAAAGTTTTGTTTCTTGTTGCAATTTCTTCTGCCTGCAGAGTCTCAGAACTCTCGGCGTGCAGTGCGATTCCCCTTATCTTATTTTTCATTCTGATAAGGTAGTTCTGTGTACTAAGTTGGGGTTCCTTCCTAAGGTGGTTTCGGATAGGAATATTAATCAAGAAATTGTTGTTCCTTCTTTGTGTCCTAACCCTTCTCATACGGAGCTTCTGCTGCACAACCTAGATGTGGTGCGTGCATTGAAATACTATTTACAGGCGACACAGGATTTTCCTCAGTCCTCGGCTCTGTTTGTTGTTTTCTCTGGGAAACGTAAGGGTCACAAAGCTACGGCTAATTCTCTTTCTTTGTGGCTTTAGAGTATAATTCGCTAGGCCTATGAAACTGCTGGACAGCAGCCTCCTGAGAGAGTCATGGCTCATTCTACGAGGGCTGTTTCCTTTTCCTGGGCATTCAAAAATGAAGCTTCTGTGAAACAGATTTGCAAGGCTGCAACTTGGTCTTCTCTACGTACTTTTTCCAAATACTACAAATTTGATACTTTTGCCTCGGCTGAGGCTTCTTTTGGAAGAAAGGTTCTTCAAGCAGTGGTGCCTTCCGTTTAGGTTCCCTGTCTTGTCCCTCCCTTATCATCTGTGTCCTCTACCTTGGGTTTTGATTCCCAATACTAATTAAGATGATCCGTGGACTCACTGTGTCTTTAGAAAGGAAAGAAAAGTTATGCTTACCTGTTAAATTTATTTATTTCTTGACACAGTGAGTCCACGGCCCGTCCTGTTTTTTAAGACCGGTTTTTGACGTATTATAAACCTCAGGAACCTCTGCACCTTGTTGCTTCCTTTCTCTCCTTTTACTTTGGTCGAATGACTGGGGTTGGAGGGAAGGATATTTAATAGCTTTGCTGTGGTGCTCTTTGCCTCCTCCTGCTGGCTAGGAGTGATATTCCCAATAGTAATTAGATGATCCGTGGACTCACCGTGTTATTAGAAAGAAATATATATCTCTAAATTGAACCTTACTTACAATGAATCACATTAAAATATCACAATAAAATACCAGAATCTTCTATGATTAGCCAATAACTCTAATTCAATGCCCAATATGGATTACAAGCTTACATTTATCAGTTAAGCATAAATTTTGTTTTTGGTTTACTTTGTAAAGAATATTGTAACAGCATAAGTGTGTCTAATTGATTCACAATCTAGTTTCTATATAAACATATTTCAATATGGTTTATAAATGTAACTAATCTCAAGAGTTTAGGAATAAATATTAATTTAAATTGTTTCGTATATACATTTTAATTGGAGGTTATTTAAAAGAATAATAATAAATAAATTATAATTTATATCCTGGAATATACCAACAAGCTGTATCCCACAGTCATTGGTTGCACACTCTAGTAAGTCATTAATAACCATTCCTAATTGGCCTCAGCAGAAAAGGTTACCTAAGTTACAATATGGCTGTGCCCACTGCTTTATGGACATTAACATTACCCTTATTTTCTCAATATTTAAACAGCTAATATAACAACAAAAAAACATGTACAAATTATTTTCATGCTAATCTTTACTCTTTGCCATTCAAGCAATGGTTTATTTAGTGTTTAATGTCCCTTTAAGCTCTCATGGAAAGGAGATAGGTTTCAACAAATAGAAAAAAAAAGAGAAAGAATAGAAGTAAATAGTAATAGAATAGAAGTAAATAGTAAAGTTCTTTAGACAGACATGAAGCACAATTTTTTTCTTTTGTGATTCATATAGAACACACAATTTTAAACAAATTCCTAATTTATTTATATTAACAAATTTTCTTTGTTCTCTTAGTGCTTTTCAAAAAGATACCATTATAAAGTTACATTTTCACTTCCATATCCATTTATGCTGAGCTTAATAATTGTAAAGGCATTAAACGATGTGAAATTGCATCATATGATACATGTTATATGAGAAAAAGGGAAACTGTTTCTACAAAAGGCAACAAAAAGCCATCATGTATTACAAATAAGCGCTACCCAGGTGCTGAACCAAAAATGGTCCGGTTCCTAAGCTCACATTCCTGCTTTTTCAAATAAAGATACTAAAAGATCAAAGAAAAAAATAATAGGAGTAAATTAGAAAGTTGCTTAAAATCACATGCTCCATCTGAATCCTGAAGGAAAAAAATATGAGTTTCATATCCCTTTAAGCTTGTGAAGCCTGCCACGCGCTCTTTTCATGGTCAGAACTGAAAAATTCTTAATTGTCAGACTAAAAATTACAGGAAATGAGAAATGTAAATAATAAAAGTGTACTGCACAAACATTTATTACAGTCTCATAGTGTTTACTGTCCCCTTTTCAAAATAAAATTCAGGGTTTTTATTAATAGTATTTTTTTAATAAAAACATAATTTATGTAAGAACTTACCTGATAAATTCATTTCTTTCATATTAGCAAGAGTCCATGAGCTAGTGACGTATGGGATATGCATTCCTACCAGGAGGGGCAAAGTTTCCCAAACCTCAAAATGCCTATAAATACACCCCTCACCACACCCACAATTCAGTTTAACGAATAGCCAAGAAGTGGGGTGATAAAAAAGTGCGAAAGCATATAAAATAAGGAATTGGAATAATTGTGCTTTATACAAAAATCATAACCACCACAAAAAAGGGTGGGCCTCATGGACTCTTGCTAATATGAAAGAAATGAATTTATCAGGTAAGTTCTTACATAAATTATGTTTTCTTTCATGTAATTATCAAGAGTCCATGAGCTAGTGACGTATGGGATAATGATTACCCAAGATGTGGATCTTTCCACGCAAGTGTCACTAGAGAGGGAGGGATAAAATAAAGACAGCCAATTCCTGCTGAAAATAATCCACACCCAAAATAAAGTTTAATGAAAAAACATAAGCAGAAGATTCAAACTGAAACCGCTGCCTGAAGTACTTTTCTACCAAAAACTGCTTCAGAAGAAGAAAATACATCAAAATGGTAGAATTTAGTAAAAGTATGCAAAGAGGACCAAGTTGCTGCTTTGCAAATCTGATCAATCGAAGCTTCATTCCTAAACGCCCAGGAAGTAGAAACTGACCTAGTAGAATGAGCTGTAATCCTTTGAGGCGGAGTTTTACCCGACTCAACATAGGCAAGATGAATTAAAGATTTCAACCAAGATGCCAAAGAAATGGCAGAAGCTTTCTGGCCTTTTCTAGAACCGGAAAAGATAACAAATAACTAGAAGTCTTTCGGAAAGACTTAGTAGCTTCAACATAATATTTCAAAGCTCTAACAACATCCAAAGAATGCAATGATTTCTCCTTAGAATTCTTAGGATTAGGACATAATGAAGGAACCACAATTTCTCTACCAATGTTGTTGGAATTCACAACTTTAGGTAAAAATTCAAAAGAAGTTCGCAACACTGCCTTATCCTGATGAAAAATCAGAAAGGAGACTCACAAGAAAGAGCAGATAATTCAGAAACTCTTCTGGCAGAAGAGATTGCCAAAAGGAACAAAACTTTCCAAGAAAGTAATTAATGTCCAATGAATGCATAGGTTCAAACGGAGGAGCTTGAAGAGCCCCTAGAAACCAAATTCAAACTCCAAGGAGGAGAAATTGACTTAATGACAGGTTTTATACGAACCAAAGCTTGTACAAAACAATGAATATCAGGAAGATTAGCAATCTTTCTGTGAAAAAGAACAGAAAGAGCAGAGATTTGTCCTTTCAAGGAACTTGCGGACAAACCTTTATCTAAACCATCCTGAAGAAACTGTAAAATTCTTGGAATTCTAAAAGAATGCCAAGAAAAATGATGAGAAAGACACCAAGAAATATAAGTCTTCCAGACTCTATAATATATCTCTCTGGATACAGATTTACGAGCCTGTAACATAGTATTAATCACAGAGTCAGAGAAACCTCTTTGACTAAGAATCAAGCGTTCAATCTCCATACCTTTAAATTTAAGGATTTGAGATCCTGATGGAAAAAAGGACCTTGCGACAGAAGGTCTGGTCGTAGCGGAAGAGTCCACGGATGGCAAGAGGCCATCCGGACAAGATCCGCATACCAAAACCTGTGAGGCCATGCCAGAGCTACCAGCAGAACAAACGAGCATTCCTTCAGAATCTTGGAGATTACTCTTGGAAGAAGAACTAGAGGCGGAAAGATATAGGCAGGATGATACTTCCAAGGAAGTGACAATGCATCCACTGCTTCCGCTTGAGGATCCCTGGATCTGGACAGATACCTGGGAAGTTTCTTGTTTAGATGAGAGGCCATCAGATCTATTTCTGGAAGTCCCCACATTTGAACAATCTGAAGAAATACCTCTGGGTGAAGAGACCATTCGCCCGGATGTAACGTTTGGCGACTGAGATAATCCGCTTCCCAATTGTCTATACCTGGGATATGAACCGCAGAGATTAGACAGGAGCTGGATTCCGCCCAAACCAGAATTCGAGATACTTCTTTCATAGCCAGAGGACTGTGAGTCCCTCCTTGATGATTGATGTATGCCACAGTTGTGACATTGTCTGTCTGAAAACAAATGAACGATTCTCTCTTCAGAAGAGGCCAAGACTGAAGAGCTCTGAAAATTGCACGGAGTTCCAAAATATTGATCGGTAATCTCACCTCCTGAGATTCCCAAACTCCTTGTGTCGTCAGAGATCCCCACACAGCTCCCCAACCTGTGAGACTTGCATCTGTTGAAATTACAGTCCAGGTCGGAAGCACAAAAGAAGCCCCCTGAATTAAACGATGGTGATCTGTCCACCACGTTAGAGAGTGTCGTACAATCGGTTTTAAAGATATTAATTGAGATATCTTTGTGTAATCCCTGCACCATTGATTCAGCATACAGAGCTGAAGAGGTCGCATGTGAAAACGAGCAAAGGGGATCGCGTCCGATGCAGCAGTCATAAGACCTAGAATTTCCATGCATAAGGCTACCGAAGGGAATGATTGTGACTGAAGGTTTCGACAAGCTGAAATCAATTTTAGACGTCTCTTGTCTGTTAAAGACAGAGTCATGGACACTGAATCTATCTGGAAACCCAGAAAAGTTACCCTTGACTGAGGAATCAATGAACTTTTTGGTAAATTGATCCTCCAACCATGATCTTGAAGAAACAACACAAGTCGATTCGTATGAGATTCTGCTAAATGTAAAGACTGAGCAAGTACCAAGATATCGTCCAAATAAGGAAATACCACAATACCCTGTTTCTCTGATTACAGACAGAAGGGCACCGAGAACTTTTGTAAAAATTCTTGGAGCTGTAGCTAGGCCAAACGCAGAGCCACAAACTGGTAATGCTTGTCCAGAAAAGAGAATCTCAGGAACTGATAATGATCTGGATGAATCGGAATATGCAGATAAGCATCCTGTAAATCTATTGTGGACATATAATGCCCTTGCTGAACAAAAGGCAAGATAGTCCTTACAGTTACCATTTTGAACGTTGGTATCCTTACATAACGATTCAATATTTTTAGATCCAGAACTGGTCTGAAGGAATTCTCCTTCTTTGGTACAATGAAGAGATTTGAATAAAACCCCATCCCCTGTTCCAGAACTGGAACTGGCATAATTACTCCAGCCAACTCTAGATCTGAAACACAATTCAGAAATGCTTGAGCTTTCACTGGATTTACTGGGACACGGGAAAGAAAAAATCTCTTTGCAGGAGGTCTCATCTTGAAACCAATTCTGTACCCTTCTGAAACAATGTTCTGAATCCAAAGATTGTGAACAGAATTGATCCAAATTTCTTTGAAAAAACGTAACCTGCCCCCTACCAGCTGAGCTGGAATGAGGGCCGCACCTTCATGTGGACTTAGAAGCAGGCTTTGCCTTTCTAGAAGGCTTGGATTTATTCCAGACTGGAGATGGTTTCCAAACTGAAACTGCTCCTGAGGATGAAGGATCAGGCTTTTGTTCTTTGTTGAAACGAAAGGAACGAAAACGATTATTAGCCCTGTTTTTACCCTTAGATTTTTTATCCTGTGGTAAAAAAGTTCCTTTCCCACCAGTAACAGTTGAGATAATGGAATCCAACTGAGAACCAAATAATTTGTTACCCTGGAAAGAAATGGAAAGTAGAGTTGATTTAGAAGCCATATCAGCATTCCAAGTCTTAAGCCATAAAGCTCTTCTAGCTAAAATAGCTAGAGACATAAACCTGACATCAACTCTGATAATATCAAAAATGGCATCACAGATAAAATTATTAGCATGCTGAAGAAGAAGAATAATATTATGAGAATCATGATCTGTTACTTGTTGCGCTAAAGTCTCCAACCAAAAAGTTGAAGCTGCAGCAACATCAGCCAAAGATATAGCAGGCCTAAGAAGATTACCTGAACACAGATAAGCTTTTCTTAGAAAGGATTCAATTTTCCTATCTAAAGGATCTTTAAACAAAGTACCATCTGACGTAGGAATAGTAGTACGTTTAGCAGGGGTAGAAATAGCCCCATCAACTTTAGGGATTTTGTCCCAAAATTCTAATCTGTCAGACGGCACAGGATATAATTGCTTAAAACGTTTAGAAGGAGTAAATTAATTACCCAATTTATCCCATTCTCTGGAAATTACTTCAGAAATAGCATTAGGAACAGGAAAATCTTCTGGAATAACCACAGGAGATTTAAACACCTTATCTAAACGTTTAGAATTAGTATCAAGAGGACCAGAATCCTCTATTTCTAAAGCAATTAATACTTCTTTAAGTAAAGAACGAATAAATCCCATTTTAAATAAATATGAAGATTTATCAGCATCAATCTCTGAGACAGAATCCTCTGAACCAGAAGAGTCATCAGAATCAGAATGATGATGTTCATTTAAAAATTCATCTGTAGAGAGAGAAGTTTTAAAAGATTTTTTATGTTTACTAGAAGGAGAAATAACAGACATAGCCTTCTTGATGGATTCAGAAACAAAATCTCTTATGTTATCAGGAACATTCTGCACCTTAGATGTTGAGGGAACTGCAACAGGCAATGGTACATTACTAAAGGAAATATTATCTGCTTTAACAAGTTTGTCATGACAATTAATACAAACAACAGCCGGAGGAATAGCTACCAAAAGTTTACAGCAGATACACTTAGCTTTGGTAGTTCCAGCACTAGACAGCGATTTTCCTGAAGTATCTTCTGACTCAGATGCAACGTGAGACATCTTGCAATATGTAAGAGAAAAAACAACATATAAAGCAAAATTGATCAAATTCCTTAAATGACAGTTTCAGGAATGGGAAAAAATGCCAATAAACAAGCTTCTAGTAACCAGAAGCAAAGAAAAAATCAGACTGAAATAATGTGGAGACAAAAGCGACGCCCAATTTTTTTTTTGGCGCCAAATAATACGCCCACATTGTTTGGCGCCAAAAATGACGCCACATCCGGAACGCCGACATTTTTGGCGCAAAAGGACGTCAAAAAATGACGCAACTTCCGGCGACACGTATAACGCCGGAAACAGAAAAGATTTTTTGCGCCAAAAAAGTCTGCGCCAATAATGACGCAATAAAATGAAGCATTTTCAGCCCCCGCGAGCCTAACAGCCCACAGGGAAAAAAAGTCAAATTTTTAAGGTAAGAAAAAATGATTGATTCAAACGCATTAACCCAAATATGAAACTGACTGTCTGAAAATAAGGAATGTTGAACATTCTGAGTCAAGGCAAATAAATGTTTGAATACATATATTTAGAACTTTATAAATAAAGTGCCCAACCATAGCTTAGAGTGTCACAGAAAATAAGATTTACTTACCCCAGGACACTCATCTACACGTTTGTAGAAAGCCAAACCAGTACTGAAACGAAAATCAGCAGAGGTAATGGTATATAAATAAGAGTATATCGTCGATCTGAAAAGGGAGGTAAGAGATGAATCTCTACGACCGATAACAGAGAACCTATGAAATAGACCCCGTAGAAGGAGATCACTGCATTCAAATAGGCAATACTCTCCTCACATCCCTCTGACATTCACTGCACGCTGAGAGGAAAACCGGGCTCCAACTTGCTGCGGAGCGCATATCAACGTAGAATCTAGCACAAACTTACTTCACCACCTCCATAGGAGGCAAAGTTTGTAAAAACTGAATTGTGGGTGTGGTGAGGGGTGTATTTATAGGCATTTTGAGGTTTGGGAAACTTTGCCCCTCCTGGTAGGAATGTATATCTCATACGTCACTAGCTCATGGACTCTTGCTAATTACATGAAAGAAATGTTAATTTTGGTATTACACATGTAGACCTTTTTTAATCCTTTTTTGAGCTCCACTGAACTGGGAAAGTGTACTTCTTTTATAAAAGTATTAAAGTTTTTGGATAAAGGATGTCAAAAGCCGTTTTTTCCTTGGCAAGCTTAAAGGGACAGTCAACACCAGAATTTTTGTTGTTTAAAAAAGGAAGATAATCCCTTTATTACCCATTCCCCAGTTTTGCATAACCAACACACGTATAATAATACACGTTTTACTTCTGTACGTACCTTGTATCTAAGCCTCTGCAAACTGACCCCTTATTTCAGTTCTTTTGACAGACTTGCATTTTAGCCAATCAGTGCTCACTCCTAGGTAACTTCACGTGTGTGAGCTCATTGTTATCTATATGACACACATGAACTAACACCCCCTTTATGAGTTTGAAGAGACATTAGCATATGAACCTCCTAGGTTTAGCTTTCAACTAAGAATACCAAAAGAACAAAGCAAAATTGGCGATAAAAGTAAATAGGGCATGTGATTTTAAACAACTTTCCAATTTGATTCATGAAAGTTTTTTTTGGACTTAATTGTCCCTTTAAATGAACAAAACAAATTGTATATGAATAATATAGATCAGCAAATAAAGATTACATTGCAAAAAGCTTGCATGCAAAACAAATGCTTTCATATTTAAAAAAGGACAGTAGACTCCTTGAGATTGAGATATAAAATGTTTAGTTATACATATTGATACAACGTTGAAATATATTTTCATTATTTTGCCCCCTTTTCATGTAACTTACTTCTGAAACCAAGAAATTACTAATTCTCAGCATTTTAAATGCACCTGCTGTTTTCTCAAGGCTAACCCTGGTACATAGCGTTCCATTGTTGGATTTATCAAGATAACAACTGCAAAAAAAACATAATTTATGCTTACCTGATAAATTCCTTTCTTCTGTTGTGTGATCAGTCCACGGGTCATCATTACTTCTGGGATATAACTCCTCCCCAACAGGAAATGCAAGAGGATTCACCCAGCAGAGCTGCATATAGCTCCTCCCCTCTACGTCAGTCCCAGTCATTCGACCAAGAATCAACGAGAAAGGAGTAACCAAGGGTGAAGTGGTGACTGGAGTATAATTTAAAAAATATTTACCTGCCTTAAAACAGGGCGGGCCGTGGACTGATCACACAACAGAAGAAAGGAATTTATCAGGTAAGCATAAATTATGTTTTCTTCTGTTATGTGTGATCAGTCCACGGGTCATCATTACTTCTGGGATACCAATACCAAAGCAAAAGTACACGGATGACGGGAGGGATAGGCAGGCTCATTATACAGAAGGAACCACTGCCTGAAGAACCTTTCTCCCAAAAATAGCCTCCGAAGAAGCAAAAGTGTCAAATTTGTAAAATTTGGAAAAAGTATGAAGCGAAGACCAAGTTGCAGCCTTGCAAATCTGTTCAACAGAGGCCTCATTCTTAAAGGCCCAAGTGGAAGCCACAGCTCTAGTGGAGTGGGCTGTAATTCTTTCAGGAGGCTGCTGTCCAGCAGTCTCATAGGCTAAACGTATTATGCTACGAAGCCAAAAAGAGAGAGAGGTAGCAGAAGCTTTTTGACCTCTCCTCTGTCCAGAATAAACGACAAACAGGGAAGAAGTTTGGCGAAAATCTTTAGTTGCCTGCAAGTAGAACTTGAGGGCACGAACTACATCCAGATTGTGTAGAAGACGTTCCTTCTTTGAAGAAGGATTTGGACACAGGGATGGAACAACAATCTCTTGATTGATGTTCCTGTTAGTGACTACCTTAGGTAAGAACCCAGGTTTAGTACGCAGAACTACCTTGTCTGAGTGAAAAATCAGATAAGGGGAATCACAATGTAAGGCTGATAACTCAGAAACTCTTCGAGCCGAGGAAATAGCCATTAAAAACAGAACTTTCCAAGATAACAATTTTATATCAATGGAATGAAGGGGTTCAAACGGAACACCCTGTAAAACGTTAAGAACTAAGTTTAAACTCCATGGCGGAGCAACAGCCTTAAACACAGGCTTGATCCTAGCTAGAGCCTGACAAAAGGCCTGGACGTCTGGATCTTCTGACAGACGCCTGTGTAACAAGATGGACAGAGCTGAAATCTGTCCCTTTAATGAGCTAGCTGATAAACCCTTATCTAAGCCTTCTTGTAGAAAAGACAATATCCTAGCGATCCTAACCTTACTCCAGGAGTAACCTTTGGATTCGCACCAGTATAGGTATTTCCGCCATATTTTATGGTAAATCCTTCTGGTAACAGGCTTCCTAGCCTGAATCAGGGTATCAATAACCGACTCAGAAAAACCACGTTTTGATAAAATCAAGCGTTCAATTTCCAAGCAGTCAGCTTCAGAGAAGTTAGATTTTGATGTTTGAATGGACCCTGTATCAGAAGGTCCTGTCTTAGAGGTAGAGACCAAGGCGGACAGGATGACATGTCCACTAGATCTGCATACCAAGTCCTGCGTGGCCATGCAGGTGCTATTAGAATTACTGATGCTCTCTCCTGTTTGATTTTGGCAATCAATCGAGGAAGCAGCGGGAAGGGTGGAAACACATAAGCCATCCCGAAGTTCCAAGGTGCTGTCAAAGCATCTATCAGAACTGCTTCCGGATCCCTGGATCTGGACCCGTAGCGAGGAAGTTTGGCGTTCTGGCGAGACGCCATGAGATCTATCTCTGGTTTGCCCCAACGTCGAAGTATTTGGGCAAAGACCTCCGGATGAAGTTCCCACTCCCCCGGATGAAAAGTCTGGCGACTCAAGAAATCCGCCTCCCAGTTCTCCACTCCCGGGATGTGGATTGCTGACAGGTGGCAAGAGTGAGACCTCTGCCCAGCGAATTATCTTTGATACTTCCATCATTGCTAGGGAGCTTCTTGTCCCTCCCTGATGGTTGATGTAAGCTACAGTCGTGATGTTGTCCGACTGAAACCTGATGAACCCCCGAGTTGTTAACTGGGGCCAAGCCAGAAGGGCATTGAGAACCGCTCTCAATTCCAGAATGTTTATTGGCAGGAGACTCTCCTCCTGATTCCATAGTCCCTGAGCCTTCAGAGAATTCCAGACAGCGCCCCAACCTAGTAGGCTGGCGTCTGTTGTTACAATTGTCCAGTCTGGCCTGCTGAATGGCATCCCCCTGGACAGGTGTGGCCGATAAAGCCACCATAGAAGAGAATTTCTGGTCTCTTGATTTAGATTCAGAGTAGGGGACAAATCTGAGTAATCCCCATTCCACTGACTTAGCATGCATAATTGCAGCGGTCTGAGATGTAGGCGTGCAAAAGGTACTATGTCCATTGCCGCTACCATTAAGCCGATCACCTCCATGCATTGAGCTACTGACGGGTGTTGAATGGAATGAAGGACACGGCATGCATTTTGAAGCTTTGTTAACCTGTCTTCTGTCAGGTAAATCTTCATTTCTACAGAATCTATAAGAGTCCCCAAGAATGGAACTCTTGTGAGAGGAAAGAGAGAACTCTTCTTTTCGTTCACTTTCCATCCATGCGACCTTAGAAATGCCAGAACTAACTCTGTATGAGACTTGGCAGTTTGAAAGCTTGAAGCTTGTATTAGAATGTCGTCTAGGTACGGAGCTACCGAAATCCCTCGCGGTCTTAGTACCGCCAGAAGGGCACCCAGAACCTTTGTGAAGATTCTTGGAGCCGTAGCCAATCCGAATGGAAGAGCTACAAACTGGTAGTGCCTGTCTAAGAAGGCAAACCTTAGATACCGGTGATGATCTTTGTGGATCGGAATGTGAAGGTAAGCATCCTTTAAATCCACAGTGGTCATGTACTGACCCTCTTGGATCATGGGTAAGATTGTCCGAATAGTTTCCATTTTGAACGATGGAACTCTTAGGAATTTGTTTAGAATCTTTAAATCTAAGATTGGCCTGAAAGTTCCCTCTTTTTTGGGAACCACAAACAGGTTTGAGTAGAACCCTTGTCCTTGTTCCGACCGCGGAACCGGATGGATGACTCCCATTAATAACAGATCTTGTACGCAGCGTAGAAACGCTTCTTTCTTTATCTGGTTTGTTGACAACCTTGACAGATGAAATCTCCCTCTTGGGGGAGATAATTTGAAGTCTAGAAGGTATCCCTGAGATATGATCTCTAGTGCCCAGGGATCCTGAACATCTCTTGCCCAGGCCTGGGCGAAGAGAGAGAGTCTGCCCCCCACTAGATCCGGTCCCGGATCGGGGGCTCTCGATTCATGCTGTCTTTGGGGCAGCAGCAGGTTTCCTGGAATTTTTTGATGCGTAGCAAAGAGCGCCAAAAACGGCCCCTCCCTCTCCCACACAGCAGTGAAGAGAAACGAAACTGTCACAAATAAAAGCAAAAAAGGCTGCCAAGTGGAAAATAATGCCCAAATATTTATTCACACAGTACCTCAGCAATGTAAACGATTCTACATTCCAGCAAAAACGTTTAACATGATAAATAGTTATTAAAAGGATTAGTGACCTTTAACAGAGTAGTTCCGGTGAAATACCATCCCCAGAATACTGAAGTGTATACATACATGTCATTTTAACGGTATGGCAGGATTTTCTCATCAATTCCATTCAGAAAATAAAAACTGCTACATACCTCAATGCAGATTCATCTGCCCGCTGTCCCCTGATCTGAAGCCTTTACCTCCCTCAGATGGCCGAGAACAGCAATATGATCTTAACAACTCCGGTTAAAATCATAGTAAAAAACTCTGGCAGATTCTTCCTCAAACTCTGCCAGAGAAGTAATAACACGCTCCGGTGCTATTGTAAAATAACAAACTTTTGATTGAAGTCATAAAAACTAAGTATAATCACCATAGTCCTCTCACACATCCTATCTAGTCGTTGGGTGCAAGAGAATGACTGGGACTGACGTAGAGGGGAGGAGCTATATGCAGCTCTGCTGGGTGAATCCTCTTGCATTTCCTGTTGGGGAGGAGTTATATCCCAGAAGTAATGATGACCCGTGGACTGATCACACATAACAGAAGAAATAAATGTTATACTAACTGTATAACAGTGACTAGCCTTGCTGTCTGGACTAAAGCTCAGATTGGCTCCTACAAATAATACAATTGGTGGGTGGGGTTTGGCTATTGAAAAATAACTGCAGTAAAAAGGATGTTAATTAGTTTTTTAAACAATAAGAGTTGGCCGATATGTTGTTCTATAGCAGCACAACAGAAAGGTCTTGTAATCACAATTGCGTTTACTGACCCTTTAAACTAACATTTTGTTAGCAACAGGTGCTTTGTTTTCTGTTCCAAGAACTTATCCTTTCAAAAATGTATCACATCCCTTATTCTCTTACAGTTAGTAAAATTAGGGACAGATAAACTACAGCAAGCAAACCAACATTATGTAGAATGTAGCAGGGTTACACTTGTGAACTCTGGAGTATACACTTCTCAAGAAAATAAAAAAAATAAAAATTATTTAAACGTTTTACAGGAAAAGGTGGTTACGTAAATAATGAAAAGTATAATGCTTTTTTTTTTTTTAACTTACAATTTATGGGGATTCAAAATTGGTCTTATGTCTCTTTAAAAGGGATAGGAAAGTCAGAATTAAAGGGACATTTCACCCGAAATTTTTCTCCCCTCTAAATTGTTGCCAATTATTATTTTACCTGCTGGAGTGTTTTAAATTGTTCACAAGTAGCGCCTTTACCCCTATTTTGGCTTTTAAAATAGCTGATTTAGCCTGTGGTATCCCAACCTATACTGAAAGTTTCTATAATTGAGTATATTCTATTGAATTGCCTAAGTAAACACAGCCAGCAGAAGAGATTACACTCAGTGGGATGCAGGATAGTTAAGTAATAAAATTATAATTTTCCATTGTTCTCTCTAAGTATTGAGCTTGGTTTGCTAGACAAATATAAGATAAGGAAGCAAGTGTGTGTACATAAAGTGATAACATAATGAGATCTGATATTACCTGAAGCTCAACACATTGTAATAGGCTGTGGTTTAAAAGCACAAAACCAGCTACTTCCTATACACAAATAAACAGAAAAATGCAATTTCTCATAAATGTTATACTCTGCAGCTGGTATAACTGGTATAGCTGGTATAGTCATTGAAATTACATTCATATAAAAACAATTTTACAGTGTACTGTCCCTTTAAACTTGTATGGTTCAGATAGAGCATGTTATTTAAAACATTTAAATTCACTTCTATTTTCAAATGTTCTTTGTTCTCTTGGTATCCATTGTTGAAAAAGAATACATACATATCCTAAACTAGTGGGAGTTATTTGGTGGTTGCACACATTTGTCTCTTGTGATTGGCTTACTAGATGTGTTCAGCTAGCTCTCAGTAGTGCACTGCTGCTCCTTCAGCAAATACCAAGAGAATGAAGCAAATTGGAAAGTTGTTTAAAAAAATTGTATGCTCTATCTAAATCATGAAAGAAAGAAAAAATGGATTTCACGTCCCTTTAAAGTATGTAACTTGTAACATATAGTGTTGAAGATTAGCAGGAACTGATGCATCAGTATTTGTGCTACAATTATTGAACATTCCATTTCACAAAATAAGTTAAAATGCAAACAAATTCCTTTTATCTGGCTATGTCTTTAACCCCTTCAGCAATGCCATGTTTTCAACATCTGTTTGTGTATGTAAAATAAAAATGTCATGTTCCTTGACTGCTATAGACGACTCACTTCAGTAACCTATGGACTGTTTTACCAGTTTAATTTTAGATTATTTTAGCCAATTCAATTTTTTTAACCATCTAGATTTACTGGCATTGGTATATATTTAAATTCATTAATAAAATGCACCAAAGGGTGTCTTGACATAAACTTGTAGAAAAACGTCTGAATGTATGTTAAATTATGCAATTAATCTGTCCTTTGGATAGCAGGAAATGTTACTTTATAATGCCACCCGGCCGACAACATTTTAAATCAAAAACACTTTTGTTATTTTGTTTTAAAGTGCCTACACAGCAAGTCTTTTTCATCAATTTGTACAATCACCTGTTTGTTTCTCCCGGGTAAAGGAGACACTAATTGAAATACAGCAACACGTCCGGACACCATGCCAACTGCAACAAGGTCATCGAAGCAGCTCAGAAGTTTAACAACAGAGATAGACTCTGTTTTTCCCTGGAAAAGGGGATAACAAATAGGTTTAGAATGGATTACATCAATCTACTCAGAACCAAAGCAATTGTCAGCAAGCATGTATGTTTTTTTTTGTTCAACATTTCACAGAAATTCCTAATTACTAACTTACTAGATCACACAGACCTCTCTGAAAGTCAGATAATACATATGAAGTAAACTTTAATATAAAATTACCTCCAGGTTATATTTTCTCATCTGGTTTGTGTGTCTGCAGTACAGATACAGCATGCCGATGCTACTTCCAACTGCAATGTAGTCACCATTGGCATCAAGCGCTGTTAAATAAACCAATACAGACCGAAATCCTTTCTGTACTTTTGCAGGAATAGCATTGAGGATAGAATACAAAGGACAAAACTCCTTTAGAGTCACAGCTTCAGGTAAAGATGCCATGGTCATTTAAGTAATCACCAGCAACAAAAACCTTCACATTTCTACGGGCACCTGAAATATAACTGACAAAATAAAATATTATTTTATAAAATGTTAAGATATTGACATAGTAACTAATAAGCAGTCTAAATTCCTAAATAAAGCTTTTAATCAATGCTGTTCCAATAAACAAATAACAATTACATTAATACTTATTTTAAGGACATGGTTTTATTTAGTTTTAAAATAATTATCACTGTGCTAAATAAACACACACATTTTATATATATATATATATATATGGGGTCAGGAGAAATAGAGGGGGGTAAATAGTTTTTAACTATTTTCAGAGATTACTCTTAAAGGGAAAGTAGCCCTTAAATGGACAGTGCAGTAAAAATTAAACTGGCATGATTCACATAGATCATGCAATTTTCCAATTTACTTCAAATTTGCTTTGTTCTCTTGGTATCTTTTATTGAAGAGTAAAACTAGGTAGGCTCATAAGAGCTCAGGAGTGTGCATGTGTCTTTAGTAGTCTATGGCAGCAGTATGTTGCAACATTTGTAGCTTTGTTATACAATGTTGCAAAACACTGCTGCCATAGAGTACTAAAGACACGTGCACACTCCTGAGCTCTTATGAACCCACCTAGTTTTACTTTATCCGAATCATGAAAGTTTAATTTTGACTATAAATGTCCCTTTAAGGCTGAAAACTTTGAAAGGTAAAAAAAAAAAAAAAAAAAAAAAAAAAGAGAAGAATCTAGACTTAGATGTGTGATTTGTTTAGAACTTGGTCAAAATAGAAGCTGAAGACATTTACTTATAAATATTTTACACAAAAATTGTCTGTGGTCCATAGTATGCCAGACCCATGACAGTAAGTCATACTGAGTCACAATCTTTTTTTCTTCATTCAAGCTAGGGCAGGGTTACAGTTTAAAGTACTGTACATAGGCAGAAACATGAGTGAAGCTAGCAGGATGTGATAGATTATTATTATCGGTTATTTGTAGAGCGCCAACAGATTCAGCAGCGCTATAAACATAGGCGGTATACAAGATAACATTTATAGGGATCAAATGGGTAGAGGAAAAGAGAATTTACCTACACATTTTCCCTACCTATACGTCACTAAAGTATTAAAAAAAAAATTAATAAAACAACCTTTAGTTACATGTTGTATAAACTGTATTATGAAATTTAAATATTTCCTAAATGACATAAGAAGGGCTGCAGCCCGCAACTATTATTTTCATAATCAATTAATCGGCCGATTATTTTTTCGATTAATCGGCTGATTATTTTTTTCGATTAATCGGCTGATTATTTTTTCGATTAATCGGCTAATCGTATTTTAAAAAAAAAAAATCTATATTTAAAATACATTCCACATATTAAGTGTTATAAATATAAAACTACAGACTAAAAAAAAAAAAAAAACTTTACATTAACACAACAGATTGTCCAATTTTTAAACAGGCAGCGGAACACAATTTTATAATCAAGCAAAAAAAAAAAAAAAAAAAACAGTTTCAAAAGAGGTAGAACTAGAAAGAGGTAGACTATCACTGTTAAAGGGACATGAAACCCTATTTTTTCTTTTGCGATTTAGAAAGAGCATGTAATTTTAAGCAACTTTCCAATTTACTTCATTTTTTTAGATATCCTTTGTGAAAGAAATAGCAATGCACATGGGTGAACCAATCACACAAGGCATCTATGTGCAGCAACCAATCAGCAGCTACTGAGCCTTTTGCCAATTTCACCAAGGTGGGATATTTCTCTTTGTTAACTGTGCACCACTGCAAGGGGCCTCTTAAAGGGACAGTATACTATAAAATTGTTTTCCCATTAATGTGTTTCCAATTACTTTTTTTACCCGCTGCAGAGTATAAAATGTATGAGAATTGCTTTTTTAAGGCTTATTTGTGTATATAATTTAGCTGATTTTGTGTTTTGAAGTCACAACCTAATAAAATGGGTTGAGCTTGTAGGTATAATCAGATCTCATTACTTTATCACATTGTGTAAATATACCTACTTCTTTATCTTATATCTGTCCATAAACCAATAACCAATACTTGTAGAGAACAATGGAAAATTAACATTTTATTACCTTATCTCTTCTATAACCCCCTGGGAGTGTAATTTCTTCTACTGGCTGTGTTAATACAGCTGGGCCTCGCGGCCAAAAACTTTCAGGATGGGTGGGGACACCACAAGCTAAATAAACTAATTCAAATGCCGATATAAGGTTAATGGAAATACTTGTAAACAATTTAGTGCACTCCAGCAGGTAAAGTGGAGCGTTGGGAACAAATTAAAGGGGAGAAAATTTTTGAGTAAACTGTCCCTTTAAAGTAAGCCTGGACTTCATTCTAGCATAAAAATTATATGGAATATCTATATGCCCTGGTAAATAACCAGCTATAAGGTTAGGGAAAAAATATCTAGTCCACGCTTAAAATAACAGATATATATTTATACAGGTTGAATTTAGTACATATTACAATTTAAAAAAAAAAGTCAAAAGCACTAAGGACTATATATCAATAACAGGACAAAGCCTTACACATTTATCTATACAGTACATATAATCAGCAATATCAAGCCATCTGCTAATAATTGTGCAAACAGATAACAGTGCACATCAATTCAAATAACAAATCCCATCAATCTAGCTAGGTATAAATAACAAGCTCGGTACTATATCATGCAAAGCATAGTCCCAAATAACCTTGTTTAATATAAACGATCCAAATGATGACTGCTAAGAGAATAACCATAAAACACAATACCATGTGCAGGAGCTCATTGCAGTGAAGCAGTTGGTGCTATGCACAGACCAACTATTTTCATAATCTATTATCGATTATATTGATTAGTTGTTGCAGCTCTAGACATAAGATATTGTTCTCTACACTTGGTTCCATGCCCTCTCCCAAATGTCCAATTGTAAAGATGCAAATATTCCTAAACCCAAACTATTTCGAACTCCCAAACCTTTTCCGATCATAAGCAGTTTGGATAAAGGGTTTCCTACCTGTACTTATTGTGTTAAACAATATCATATTAATTATCAAATGATGTGGTAGACTCCATTCCAGGCAGCTAACCGATTTTTATACAAAACTATACTTTTAAATTAATAAAACAATCTTTTCACCTGGAAAATATTCTAGACCACATTAGAATGAATGAATTCTTTAAATTGTGTGGTGCGGAGCCTTAGGTCACTCCAACCATAAAACCACAATTGTTTTGTATGACTTCTGGGAAACAATGGTGGATGTGTACTCTATGGAATGACAAGTCACAAACGAAGGAAAAACCATTCATTAAAATGCACAGCATCTAATTACAAAGCAGTTACTTTAATAAGAACTAGGCAGAGAAAATAACAGTTTAGTGCAATCAGATACACAAATTCAAACAACTAAGGTCATTTATAGCCACACAGTGTTAAAGGGAACCTAAACACCATCATTTTTTCCGTGATTAACTTTTTATTAAAACATTTTTGTATTATATTAAACATTGTTGCTTACTTTTTTATTTTCCTAGCATCTGCTCAATTATTTTTCAGCTCCAATATTACCCCTAAACCACCGCCTACTGAATGTGGTGCTAGCCGCCATGTTGTAACGCGCGTTGTCTATATAGACTGTATGCGCACTCCCTGCTTCACTCCTTCACTTCCAAGCATGCGCATAAAAGGGAAACTCTTTGCAGCTTCTATGAAGCTCGTTCTCATTAACTTTGTGAACGAGCTTCATAGATTTAGTTGTTCAGTTGCACTGCAGCCGTTTTCACTGAATGACAGCTGTGTGAGACCGGCTTGTCAGTGCACTGTTCAGCTATTATTAGTCAATTGCGCTCTGAATCTGACTAAGTTAGCTCTCTGGATTTTTTAGATTTTGTAAGCATAATAATTTATATACTATTTTACTTATTCAAATGTTTTTTTTAAAAAACTTTCTCTTCAAAAACAAAAAAAATGTCAGACTTTTATTGCATCGTTTTTTTTTTTGTTTGATTTTACATAACGTTATTCTTTATATTTTATTTTTATTTAAACATTTCTCATTGTTTCATTTTTAGCCGCAGCTTCTGTAAATGCAAGATGTTTGGCTGACAGTGGGCTGCAACTCGTGTAGCTATAGACAGATCACTGACAGAACTGCTAAATGTTTCACACTGCAGTGGATCCGTGAATGCATTATGTAAAACCGCAAATACATTTCTGATTCAATTGATGAGATCCGATATGTCCTATGAGAAACTGAATATTCAAGTCAATACCGTTGAATCAGAAATTCACTGTACTCTGTTTATATGTATTTGCGGTTTTACATAATGCATTCACGGATCCACTGCAGTGTGAAACATTTAGCAGTTCTGTCAGTGATCTGTTTATATTCCTGGTGTGCAGGCCCCGGACTGACCCTAGGGCATACCGGGCATTTGCCCTGTGGGCTGCGGCTGCCTTAGCCCCCACCCACTATTACACACTGAGTGATTTTAGCTAGCCCCAAAATGTTATATTTATGTGATTGGTAGGGCTGTGGGGATGCCGGTAGCCTTAGCCCCGCACACACACTGACTAGGCTGGACTACTGTACTGCAGTCACAGACACACTGTATGTGTAACACATGTGTGGGTCAAGCAGGAGCTAAAGCACAGTAGAGTGTGGGCTGCGGCTGTGTATGACATGTGATGTGGAACACTGCAGTGCTGGAGTTCGGCTTGGCAGTTGCCCCCAAAGCTTTAGTGAGTAAGAGCACTGAGCAGCAGCCAGTCAGATCCAGGCACTGTGCAGTGAACGATACTGGCATTTGTGCTGGGGAGGAATCATTG